>NW_027524096.1:0-230296 GCF_052094955.1 Ictidomys tridecemlineatus
GATATGGGCTGGATTCCTGTTGTACTATCCCAATTTTCAATTTACTTAGCAAAAGCTTCAGAAAACTGTCAAGTGTCAAAGTCTGTAGCATGTCGACAAAAATCTGTGAAAGGGTGTAAGTAAATGAATAGTCGATAAAAATGTGCAGTATTAAAAACAAGGATCTGCAGTGGGAGACTGAAGTGCTATAGCAACTGAGCATGAGAAAACTAGCAGATTTGACTGAGGGGAAGTCATAATTGCAACACTTTGCTATTGACAGATGGGGGCCCAGAAGGTAGCTTGGAGTCAAAACAGAGCACCAAACACAGGAATAACTTGTGAAAGAGTAGATGAGATCAAATGCATGTTTATAAAAAGATAATTATTTTAGAAGAGGCTCTAAATAAAGGTTCCTCAGCTGTGAGAGTTCAAAGCAACAATTATTTTCAGTCTCTTGATTTTTCTCTTCCTGACATTGATGGTCCGGTGGAGAGCTATGCCATTTTGCTGCTTCCTTACAAAAATATGACAACTGTTCTGGGTAAAAGCTAAAATAAAAATTTAAAAATCACCCTCACCTATAGATTCGTAGTTGTAATCTCATCACTCTCTCATTCATTCATAAGTGTCTAATAAAGAATTTTGTGTGCCTAGAACTTTTCTAAATGCTGGGGATAAAACACCCACAAAGACATAGTGACCTCTAGCAGCTTATAGTTCAGTGGGGGAGATGAGAAACAAAAACATGATTGCATGTAGCACATGGAGGAAAAAAATGCAACAACACACTGTTGTTGCCTGAAGTCTGGAGTTACTACTAGCTCTTGGTGGAATCATTGGTGAGTTTGATGAGCTAAAGTATGATGATTTACAGGAGAGAAAAGAATGTCTCCCTTGCAAGTAGAAGGTCTATGTCTCTTCATGAGACTGTGTCAGCTCTCCATGGAAAAAATAAAAACTAGGTTATCAAGGCTGGGTACCTCCTGAGAGGAGGGGTGGGGGAAGCAGGCTGCATGGGTTTTGCTACTCCTCTTTCACTTACCATGACATCAAATGGAAAGACCTCAGACCCTGAAGCCAACTGCCTTGGTTTAAATCTTGGCTTTGCTCCTTAGCGGATGTGTGACCTTGGGTGAATGGCTAACCTCCTCTGTGCCTTAACATTCTCATTTGGAAAAAGGGGATGAAAATAGCACCTGAATTTGAAGACTGTTGTGTTTTCAATGTGAATAAACATGTGGGAAATTTTAGGACAGGATCTGAATTACAGAATGTACTGAAGGATTTGAGTCTTCATTCAGATTGAGCACCTCAATGGAGAGTTTTCTCAATAGATTTGTGTGTGTGGGGGGTGTCTGAGGGAGACCAGGGAAGTCATTCTTTATGGGACTTTATTGCATAAATGGCAAGAAAGCAAATTCACCACCCATAACCTTAGGAAGAGGGCATCTGTGTTTGCCTGGAGCAATTGCCAAGTGACATTTGGGGAGGAACTGGTTTTTTTTTTTTTTCATTCCACCAAAATGTCTTGACAGCCTACACAGGTCTCATTATTGTGTTTTACTTTATGAAACTTGTGCTGATCTGGGATTATATTATTTGTGTACCTGTACATTATCTCTTTCTGCATGAGAATATAAATTCTGTGAGTGCAGCTTGAAGGGCCCTGGTTTTAGTCCCAGGATCTATGACCATGTGTGTCGCATCATCCATGGAGGATAAATATTTTCTGAATGGATTCATGCCCAATTACATGCTAGGGTTGATGGTGGAAGACTTCCACATGCTATAAGTCAATTTTTTCCTCCCTATGACCAAAACACCTGATAATAACAATTAGAGAAGGAAAAGTATACTTGGCTCATGGTTTCAGAGGTCTCCGTCCATATGGGGATGATTCTAGTGTTGTGGGCTCCAGGTGAGTCAGAACATCATGGTGGCCAAGTGGAACAAAGGAAAGCAGCTTCGGACACTGTAACAGGAAGAAGAGAGAAGGTCCTCCCTCACCACAGGCAAAATACCAACAATAAATATCCACCTCCAGTGACCTATCTCCTCGAGTCACACCGCACCTACCTGCAGTTACCACCCAGTAAATCCAGATTAGTGGATTAATTTACCAATTAAGTCAATGTTCTCATAATCCAATCATTTCACCTCTAAACTTTCTTGCATCTTCACACACGAGCTAATGAGGGACAACACAGATCCCAACCATAACATATGACTCATTCATTCATTCAGTAGTGTTTAAAGAATAATTTCATGTATCTGAAATTTAGCTAATTGCTGAAGCTAGAATAGCAACCAAAGTACAGTGCCCTCTAGTTCTACGGCCTCCATCCCTTCCCTTCTGGATGGAAAGAGGTTATGTGAACATGGATCCGCAGATAAATATTTGATTAGGAAGAACCAGCATGTCCACCCCCTCTCAGTGGAGACAAGCTGTCTCAGTTGCCCACGAGTTTAGTATCCTCATCTCTGAGCACAATATCGTCTTGTTGTGGAGGTGATGGCTTTTCCTGAATAGACTAATGCAACATCTGGGCTCACATAGAGGCAAGCTCTGTGGTACCAAAGCAAAGTATAACTCAGATGTTTACATTCTATGTGCATCAGCTTGAATATGCCTCTCCTTCTGTGTGGATAACATGCTCAGTGCTAGCAGCACGTACTGGAAAATTAACTTCACTACTCAATGACTGAGTTCATATTGCAATTCAGATATCCAAGGGTTTTTCCTAGACTTTTCTTCAAAAACAGAAAAGAGCAAAGCTAACAAAACAAGATGTTTTCTCGTGAGATGTCTTTTACACTAGATTTTTCAGATGGAATAAAGTTAGAATTTGGCTTACCCTATTTATTTATTTATTTATTTATTTATTTTTACTGCTTTAAAAATTCTGTACCCCTCAAAACAAGAAAATACTGAAATAATTATGGATTTTTAAAAGGCCCCGGATATTGTGTTTAAATTTGGTTTTAGACCATCTAGAAAGGTGTAACTGCTGTCTCTCTGTGATTACGTTCTCATTTTGCTGTGCTCATCAATTGCCCTCAAAATGGAAATTAGGTGCTTGACATTATTCTGAATACTTCAAATCTAGTTTGGCAAATTTGGGAGAAAAATGCTCTATTAATTCCACTATATGGCTAGGGAAATGAGTCAAAAATTAGGGAAATTTCCTATGATCTTATAGATAGTAAGATGGTAAACCAGAATTTGGACTTTGATCCATCTGAACAGAGAATGAGTATTTCTTAAGTGCCACATGTTTTTCTTTTTCCCTTGTCCTAGATCTTCCAGAGAGTTCCCTCCTGTCACCTCCTTTCAAAGACCTCCAAGGGTCTCTTTCAAGACATCTCTATCCAACCTCAGAAAGCAAGTGTGCAATGATGAGCTTCCTTGAGATATAAATGCAAAGGAGCTGTTTATTTAAATCACATTTTTATTTTGTCATTTTAGGTACATTTTTGCTCTGCTAAAATAAGGTCTTCTCTTTCTAACTTCTCTCCCTATAGCTGGACAGCTGACAGACCTTGATGAAAAATATGTGTAACTACTCTCTTTGACTTTTTGTTGTTACTTGATACAGTCCTTCTTGTTTGGGTTAACTTCCTTGAAAAATATTTTTACATAAATGTTTTATCACAGGGAAAAATGAATCTTTTCTTTTGAACAAGAGGGAAAAAGACATCCTATTAAGTGTTACCTTAAAAAGGATAGAGGCTTTCTTGGAGAAAATTGGTATGAACTGCAAAAATTGGAAGACAACCTGACACTATTGGTAACAAAAATTTTGAAATATTTTCAAGCTGGCGTTACTACTGCCAGTGCAGTATTGCAGATATGAAGATCTTTACTGATATTATAGAAATTGTTAGCAGAGATCCACTGCTAACCAAGGATGGGAAGAATGTCACACTTGAATCCTTAAAGAAGACATAATACCTTCACCTCCAAACTGTTTTCTAAGAACTTAAATTCTAGATCATTTCTAGGTCATGCTAATTTGGAAAGGGGAGGGGGTGCTTATTTCAAATTAAGTACATGGAAGTTCTTATATGAAGATCAGTAGGCATTACACTTCTGAGTTTCTAACTGGTTAGGAGCTCTGTAAGTCTCCATGACTGCAAATCCTGACAGCACTATGTTTTCACTTATTATTACTACCATTATTGGTATCAGAGACTGAACCTCAGGCCCCTTCACCACTGAGCAATTTCACCAGTCCGTTTTATGTTTTATTTGGAGATAGGACCTCACTAAGTTGAATAGGGGCTCCCTAAGTTGCTGAGGCTGGCTTTGAACTTGCAATCCTTCTTCCTCAGCCTCCTCGAGCTGCTGGGATTTACAGGCATGTGCCACTGCACCCAGCTTCCACTCTTATTTTAACAACAGAGAATTTATATAAGACATTTTAGTGAACAATTTTCTAATGATATCAAGTTTTTCCCTTAAGCTCTGACACGTGTGTAAGAAATATTCCTTCATAGATTACTTTATTTTGACTGCTCATTTTTTTCTTTTTCTTTTATGTTTTCTAACTGTGTATGCCATCAACCCTTTATGTTTTATCTATTTTGACACAAGGTCTTGCTAAAATACCAAGACTGGCCTTGGAAAGTATTGCCATAGAGAAGGCCAGGACACTTGCTGTCCAATTTCCTGGGAGAATTTTGTCCACTCTGTCCTATAGCTCCCAGAGCACATCTTTATAGTAATCCACAAGGGATATTGTCAGCAGGTTACATTATCAGGAAAACCAATGATCATTAATTTCATTGTGGGTTTTTTTTTAGCTTAATTTTTGTTGTTGTTGTTTCCAAATCATGGTAAAACATTCACTGTTTTCTTTACCTCTTAGTGGCTGCTAAGAATATCACACATAAATGTTTCCTCCCTAGGACCAAAAGCAGTGGTGTTATCTAGTATAGTTGGAATCTGAAGTCATTTTTTTACATAACCTCTCCTACTTAAAAACAAGCAGTAATCGTGAATGATATTTAATAATTTCTGGACGTTGACTTTAACTTTAAAACACATAATTATTAATTAAGAACACTAAAGTTTTTCTGGCATTTATTTGTATACAAACTAAAATTTGCACTTACCAAATAAAAATATTGTGTCTTCTGGGTCTTGCTGTTTCACTGTTTTACATGGTCAATACAAATAAAGTCTCCAAGAGAATTTCCCTACTATATGACCTCCATTTGTCTCATGGTATCACAGTATTACACTATAGTTTATTTAAAACCTACTGTTAAACGAAAGGATCTCTAGGCTCACAGAAATTGAAGAAAAGAACTGCGCCTGAAGTAATGATTTTGACTTATTTCAAACTGTTACATGCTTTTATTTATTTATTTATTTTTGTACTAGAAAATGAGACTAGGGTGCTCTGCTACAGAATTACATCCCCAGTTCCTTTAAGGTTTTATCTATTGTGACGCAAGGTCTTGCTAAATTGCCAAGACTGGCCTTGAATTTGCAATAATCCTGCTCGGCTTCCCAAATTGCTAGGATTCGGGCATGGACAACAATACCCGGTTTAGAAACTTATTTTGGAAACAAATGTAGGTGTGGAATTCGCTATGATAGTACTGTGTTAACTAGTTCTTCAATTGAAAGCCATGTGGAATACAATTTTTATTAAAGATAAGTAATAAAATATATGAGAATTGCATAACCTATGGCATATGTTATTAAGACTTGAAAGTAACTACAGAAAAGGTTGGGACTTAGACCAACAAGTAATTTTACCTATGTATGAAAATGCACCCCTATGGTTTGCATTCTGGGTGAGCCGTCATCATCCTCAACTACCCACACATACATTTTTGCTCAATGTCCACACTGGCTTCAGGGCATTTCTTATATGCATTACGTTTTTCCAAACTTTATAGAAATTTCACAGTCACTTCTGCACAGTCCTCGGAAGAAAGCAGCTCTGCCAATACTTTGAGCTTGGATTTCCAGTCTCCAGGCTGTGAGACAATAAACTTCTGTTACTGAAGCCACTGAGGTCGTCCTGCAATTGGTCCTCCACATCTATGGTTCCACATTCATAGATTCGACCTCCTGTGCATGAAAATTGCAGGCTTCAGATGGTCGTGTCTGGAGCTGAACACCTACACTGTCATTATCCCTTCAACCACACGGTGCAATTGATAATGTCTCAGGCATTATCAATCACCTAGAGATGACTCAATACCTCCAGGAGGATGTGCATAATTTGCACTTTGTATGAGAGCCTTAATTGAGCACCTGTGGATTCTGGTGTCCAAGTGGGGTCCTGGACCCCATCTTTTGCAGATGCTGAGGGATGACTGTACTTTAATGGCAATGTTAACAAATGAATATACTAACCAGGAATACGCATACATGCAAAGTAAAGAAGCTAGATACATCATCTACGCAACTGTCTTATTTTCAGTTTTCATGGTCCTCTCACTGTGGTTTGGCAGCATCCTGACCACTTCTGATGGCCTTTCTACCACACAGCCACCGTGTGTTGGAACACCCCTCTCCAACTGTGTCCCTCTGACTCTCAGCACACAACTTGCCATGGGTATTATTTTTTAAATTACAAATTAGAAAAAGGGCTGTTTGAGTGGATCTGTGTCAGCCCCCAAATTTAAATTACCCTTATTCCTGTCTTCTATTTTAAGACAGGAAACTGTTCCTTGCAGTATTGAGAGCTAAATCCAGTTGCCTGTGCTCCAAATCACATTTCCTTTGTAAATTCTTCAGTAATGCAATCTACTATCACCGCTCCCTTTGCTTCTAACATACCTTGAGCCCCATCCCTGTTCTTTCCTTCAATATAAAATAGTGCTGTAGCAATATCTATCATTAAAAGAAAAAAAAGAGAAAGAAATGCAAGCCTCCTATTTCTCTTCATGGGAGAGTGGGCGGGGCTCCTTCTTCCTTTCTTACTGTATACAAATCAACAAGTTGGGCACAAGATATGGGTTATATCCTGGAGGCTCCAAACAGCATTGAACAGGGACTGAGATGCTTCAGAGGAGGAAGGTGAACAGCGAGTCTCACCATGGACTGGCTTTCTCCCTGTGGCTGATTTGTTTCTGTATCTGCTGTTTGTGAACAGTGCGTGACAAAACGGGGTCCAAGCAGAGCAGTCCTCTGATGGAGTGGAGGGAACAGCCTGTGATGAACGGCCATGTCATGAAATTTCACACATGATCACAAAAGCAGTAAGTATTCATACATACGGCAAAATGGAGGAATCGCAAAGAAGTCATGTTGGGAAAAAGAACAGAGGAAAAAATATGGTCCTTATGACTCCATTTGTAGGAAGATTACGAAGAAGTGAAACTAGTCCATGATGACCGAGGTCCCTACAGTGCCTTTAAGAATACCGACGTGGAAGGGTTACAGTCCCAGCTGTGTTTTCATCTGTGTGGTGGCTAGTGGGGTGTACAAAGGCTAAACAGTGATCATACTTGGGTTTTTAAGCCTCAATGAAACCAAATGTTAGAAGAAATGAAGAAACAAGAAAACGTAAAAAAAAAAAAAAGTCCACATCCTAAGTTTATCAATATCTTTTGAAATCACAAACTTCTGTAAAGAATGATGCTTGTTTTCCATTGTCAATTGATTTCTTTATGGGATCCACCTGGCGGTGACACTACCTTCATAGTCAGTACTTCTTACCCAGCTCACCTATGGGTGCCGGGTCCAGCACAGCACATGGTCTTCACTTCTATCCTCACTTTATTAGTGATGAGTTCATTATTATTGAAAGTGATTTTAAATTGGTCTTCATAGTACTACTACATCTTTCCTTCTTTTCTTTTTCTGCCATCCTTACTTCCTCAAAGCTTCCTTCTGACATCATCTGCCTTGGTTCATTTCTTAAACCCGTGGTGCTCAACACTGGCTGCCTATTTAAATCACCTGGGGTGGGTATGGCAATGTAAAAAGGCTGATGCCTGGATCCCTCTTAGAAAGTTAAATCAGAATTACTTGAAGAAGAATCTAAATCCTTTAAAAATAGTCCGTATTATTTTAATGAGAATTTTGAGTTTAAAACTATAGAATTATGTATTTGTATTTCCCAGAAGTTTTGTCCTCTGAAGTGCTATCTTCTTTTTAAATTTTTAATTAATTTATTTATTTTAATTAGGTATACATGATAGCAGAATGCATTTTGATTCATTGTATACAATTGCAGCACAACTTTACATTTCTCTGGTTGTGCACCATAGACGGTCACACCATGTGTGCAGTCCTACATGTATCTAGGGTAATGCTATCCATCTCATTCCACCATCTTTCATGCTCCCATTCACCCTCCCTCACATTTGCCCAGTCAAAGTTCTTCCATGTTCCCTATGCCTCTTCCCTCCCTGTTATGGATCAGCATCCACATATCAGAGAGAACATTTGGCCTTTAGTTTGAGGGATTGGCTTACTTCGCTTAGCATGATATCTCCAAATCCATCCATTTACCTGCAAATTCCATAATTTTATTCTCTTTTAATGCTGAGTAATATTCCATTGTGTATAGATAGCACAGTTTCTTTATCCATTCGTCTATTGAAGGGCCTCTATGTTGCGTCCACAGTTTAGCTACTGTGAATGGAGCTTCTATAAACATTGATATGGCTGTGTTACTATAGTATGCTGATCTTAAGTCCTGTTATTTTCTAATAATGAATGACCACCTGGTGTAATCTCAACCTTGCCCATTGTATTAGTAAGGATAGGCTAAGTTCTGATGTTATGACAATACAGTCCTATGTTTTCAATAGCTTAACACATGAAGATTTATGTCTTGCCAATGTAAAGTCTTTCCTCATCCACTGACTCTCCAAAATCGCTCTCTTCCAGTAGCATCTTCCAAATCCACCTTTCTTGCCTTTTGTAGTGACCACATGAAGAACACTGGTGCAGAAGAGGAGAGTTGGAAGGCTCTCGGCTGGATATTAATGCTTCAACATGGAGGTATCAACATCACTTCCACGCCTAGCTGAAGTAGTCACATGAGCTCATCTAGTTAGAGGATGTGCAAGAGACTGCTCGTAATTGAGAAGTATATTTCTATTATACTCCTTTTGCATAGCCTTTCCCAAATAAGTGTATGTAGTACAAATCAATAAGTCCTTTGCTATTCCCTCTTTTTTCCTACTTCTTTCTGTCACTGGGACCCTCCTACTTCCCATGCTCTTCTCTCAAGTCCTCAGCTCCATTCTCAATACATTCTAAATGTATTTCTTCCTTTCTGTAGCATGCAAATATGCAAGTCAGTGTACTGCATTATAGTCCCTAGGAGAAGCTCTTTCTCATCCGAGGAACATCAGGTCTCTCTATTATTATTGCACCATCCATAGAATATACGATAAAATGAGGCTAATTACCTTCTTTTTTTTTCTTGGGAGGGTTATTTGCTTCTTTTATCAATTTAATGTGTCTTCTTAAATTCCAGAAATTACTTGAAACTCACATATTGTAGAAATGACCAAAATGGAAAGGCCCCGGAGAGTTGTTGCTTGATTTTGGAGCTAGAAGAGCGGTTAAATTTAGGATTTGTCTAGTAGTGTTTGTCTGTCACATATGGTTCATGGCATTACCAGAGCTGGCAGCATGAGGACCATCCTTGTGGCATACATCAGCCAGTTTCTTCCCTCCCTGAGCCTAGGATGGAGGGACGTAGATGTAATGTGCATGTCAGATAGGAAGGACTCCCTGTGTTCCCTTGCAGCATAACATAGATGGCAGTTAGTAATATGGATACGTTACAATGCAGAACAGACTGTCTATCTGAATAGGAAGTCTGAAGATGAACCACACTCAAGGATAGCTTGAGTGTCAGAAAACGGACAGGTATTTTTCCTAATTTTTTTTCTTTCTTTATTTTCTTCTTTTCTTTTCTTTTCTTCTTTTTCTTTTTCTTTTCTTTTCTTTTTTTTTTTTTTGACCCACTAAACTGTATCTTTGCACTTTGGTTGTGTTGTGTCCCAGAATGGAAGTCCTAGACTCTTAGACTATCCAATTTCTATCCAATCTCTAATATCCTGCTAAATTTCTTCCTTCTTGATTTCTTCTGTTTGTAATGATTTAGTTTTACTAAAAATGCTGTCTGCATCTCAGAACATAAAACTTTAAGGCATATTATCATATATTTTTTTAAAGAGAGAGTGAGAGAGAGAGAGAGAGAGAGAGAATTTTTTAATATTTATTTTTTAGTTTTCGGCGGACACAACATCTTTGTATGTGGTGCTGAGGATGGAACCCGGGCCACACGCATGCCAGGTGAGCGCGCTACCCCTTGAGCCATATCCCTAGCCCATATTATCATATATTTGTTATAGTTTCACAGGTTATAATGTAAATATTCTATAAAACATTGAATCTCTCTCTTTCTCTCTCTCTCTCTCTCTCTCTCTCTCTCTCTCTCTCTCTCACACACACACACACACACACACACACACACACACAAACATACACTTTATCAAATAATTCAAGAACCTCTGAGAATCTCTTGGACAAAATTAAGGGTTCCACCTTTAATATCAATGTGAATCTGGATTTTTTTTCATATAATTCAACCAAATCCTATATGTCACAACAGAATTACATGCAGACACAGATATGAGAATCCAACCATCTTTCATGAAGCCAAACATTAAATACATTTATGCAAATGTAAGACAATATTATTCACTTCACTGACTGTTTTGGTTTTGAAACACACAGTGTTATGGTTTGGATGTCAGACGTCCCCCGAAAGCTCACGGGTGAGACAATGCAAGAAGGTTTAGAAGAGAAATGATTGGGTTGTAAGAGTCTTAACCCAATCAGTGAATTAATTCCCTGACAGGGGTTAACTGAGTGGTAACTGAAGGCAGGTAAGGTGTGGATGGAGGAGGTGGGAATTAGGGCCATGGTTTTGGAGTGTATATTTGTATCTGGCAAGTGGAGACCTCTCTCTGCTTCCTGATATCATGATGTGATCTGCTTCCCTCTCTCACACTCTCCCCACATGATGTTCAGCCTCACCTCAAGCCCTGACAAGTGGAGCTGGCCTTCTATGGACTAAGACCTCTGAAACCATGAGCCTTCAAATAAACCTTTTCTCCTCTACAATTGTGTTGGTCAGGTCTTTTAATCACAACAGAAAAAAAAAAAAGCTGACTAAAACACATAGTTGTTTTAAAATTTTTCTTGTGTAAATTTATTATGGAGTCATGGTTATTTTAAATGAAATTAACACATGATATATAAAGTTAGTTTTAAGTTCCAATATTTCAAATATCAAGAGATATAATACACAAAAGCTCTTTGGAGTCTTCGATCGTTTTTAAGAATCTAAAAGCAATACTGAGACAAAAATGGGAACTTCTCACATTGAGAACAAGGGTAGAGAACTCCTGCTCTGGTTTATTGTAACCTTTCTTCCCCCCTTATAAAACTAAGACAGCTCTGCAGATAACCATCACGTACAAAGACTGAAAGTTCCTACACAGACTGAGTGCAGTCTGGTGCTGTGGACGTGAAGCCTCAGACTTTCTGATGTGGACAAAGTGTCATTGATTTCAGGCAGTCTTGAGACAGATCTCTGCATGTGTTGGAGGCTGTGAGAAGAAACAGGGAGGCTGTGGTGGGCAGAATCCAGCAGGAGTCCAAAATTATGCTGCTTCTACCCCATGGCTCCACCCGTCCAGGAACCTTAAGTCATCTGGCATGGCTGCCTCCAGAGTTTGGGCAAGAGCCCAGGGGAGGGTGAGGAAGACAGGCAAAAGATAGCCCCCACCTTGCTTCAGATCTCCCCGTGGGCATCCAGGGACTGGTGGGATAGGACACCCCTGGAGTGGGAAGACAGACGCTCCAGAGGGTGACTATCACCTGAAATAAGAGGGCGAGAAAGAGATAGCTAAGGGAAGCGTCTTCTAAGAAGGAGAATATAACTCTAACTGGAGCTCAAAAGAGAGCTTTCTGACCCAAAGCCCATATTTTCTTTGCATGGATTATTTATTTGAAGACACGCACTGCTCTTTTATAAATGCTTAATTTAGCAGAGAAGATTCATGATGTTTGTCACTTGCCTTTTGTACACAGACAGATCTATAACTGGGACTGCTTCTTCTAAGTGTTTCTTTTATACACTCTTCTTAAATGCACTTATCCATTTCAACTAATTAAATTATCCATTTTATCTATTACCTGCCCACGTTTTTCCTGACAGCATAAAGCTGTCTTCCTCTGAATATGCTTATCCTCTTTTAAATCTTCGCCTTGACCTTCAATCTCCCTACAAACTCATTTCATTTCTTTTATTTTCACTTTCAAATATTTCCCCGAATTCCAAGATAATAATGTAGACATGTATGAATAGAAAACTGAATTCTCAACCACAGGACTAATATCTGCAACTCTCCAGCTGTTTGATCTTGAATATTCTCTCCACCTTTCTGTGACTCAAGTATTTGATTTGTAAAATTATTTTAATAATATACAATTTTTCATATCTCATAGAACGTCTGAGAGGATAAAAGATTAGAGAGTATATAAAACTATTTTGGATAAAAGCAATGTACTGGTAAATAGGCACCATGCATAATATTGTCATTATACTGCATTACTCAGACATTATGTTCTGACCTCTGTGCTGTCATTTATTCTCCTCAAGCTATAGTTCCCTTGTTTGCACAAGAAAAACCTTCATTTATTTACTCAATAGCTTTTAGTGAATTATTGACTATGAGTCAAACATGGGGGGATTGCAAATATAAGGAAATAGAACCTCATGACTCTGTTTATCACGGAGAATCCCCAAAGTGATTCCTAAGACAAAAATACATGCTGTAGGTATCAGCAAGGACAATTTAGGATCTGCTACAGTAATAAATAACCTCAAGTCTCAGTGGCCTAACCTTATACTGTAGTTAATCTCTAAAGACAGCCAAGAGTTATTTCTCTTCTCTCTGTATGTCCATGATGAACCTCCCAAGAAGATATAGAAACTTGCTTTGACTCTAGACTGGCCTTGTGAGTAGCTTTATTCAATAATATGTGATGGTCCAAACTTCATTCTTGGCAGGACTGACATTTTTCTCTCTTGGAACATGGCCACCATCCTATAAGAAAATTGTATAGAATGTCCCTGGAGGATGAGCCCATGTGAAGGAAAGAAAACAAGTGGAAGAGGGAGATCACATGGAAAGAGACATACTGTGTGGAAGAGAACTAAAACACTCACCCCAACCACAGTGAGCCTGGGTGAGATCGGCACACCTTCCCAGCAAGCCCACAGGTCCATGAGAAATTATGGATTGCTCTTGTTTGAACTATTTCATTTCAGGCTGTTTTTTTTTTGTTTGTTTGTGTGTGTGTGTGTGTGCAGCAATTAAATAAACATAGTACAAAAGGTTCTTGTCACTGATCATACCTGCTTATTGTGGGGTGGCAGGAAAGTTCTACTCTACAGTCACAAAGAAACCCAGATTAACAAAGACACCACCATTTTATAGGTATCTGATAGGTAAAACAGGCCCAATCAGTCACTGAAACAGAGGGAGAGAGTAAGTAAATATGCTTATGCATTAAAAATGACCCCTGTCATTTCTGCTCCCTATGCCTTCACTATAAATGTGGTGATTTGTCTCCAAATAACTGCAAAGGGGCAAAGCTGTGTATTCCGCTCTTGTGCCCTGAAAGGAGAGGAAAACAAAATGCAGGTGAGCACTGGAATCGTCTCTCATGGCACCTCACCGTGCTGTTCACAGTGGTAGGATAAACACAGACATGTCTTACCCTGGGTAAGCCTCTTAGTTGAGCTAAGAGCACAGCTTCAGGTCAAAGAATAAAAAGCAGGAGGTGACAAAGGCTGAAGGTGAGGGCTATACAGTGAAAGGGACAGTGCATTCTGCAGTATGCAGAGAGGCCTGAGGAGGGATGGCATATTCCAAAAGTAGTACAGAGGGCCCGTGGTTGCGGTGTAAGCTGAAAACCTAGAGACCAGGGTGGACGGGCAAGTTCCTGCCATCTTTGAAAGGGTCTCACCGTACGTCCTACTCTGCAAACCACAGAAATTCCCTTGGAAGATTTAAAAAGAGGAGCAAAGGGGACAGATGGATTTTAAGGAAGAAATCCCACCAGTGGAAAGTGGGTTGGAATGAGGAAAGTAGATGGCGACAAAAAATCATGAAGGTATCAGAACATATCTTGAAGCATTAATAGAGAAGCGATGTGAACGGCAGATTCAAAAGGTCATTCTACTTTAGTAGAATCGGTGAGCGTGAGTGACCACTGAGAGAGGACAGATTGAAAATAAGGGAGGGGGAGGAGCCAGAAGGAATCCCTGGATCTGTTGCTTATGAGATGCTCTGGGAACACGGGACAGAGATGAGGTTTCTGATGGGAAGGGAGAAAAGGACCCAGAGTTTCACTTGGGGGATCTGAGGCTTGAGATGCCCGTGGTGCGCACAGAGGAAAGGTGATCCATAGTTGAGCAGGGAACCTTGAAGTCAGGATATCAGGGAACAAGCTCAGAGGGAAAAACTCATTCAGGAAGGGGAGGATGTTGGTCCAGAGAGAAGCCACCACGAAGTGGAGAGTGGAGAAGTGGCAGCCTGGAGAAGGGTCACCCTGAGGGCATTTCCTGGGGTCACCCTGAGTTCACAGAGGTTGGACTAGAGGAATGATCACAATGATCACTGTGGCTAGCGGCCCTCCTTCTAATTTACTGCCCATCTTTATCTGAACTGGCATTCTCCATAAGACATGAATTCCTCCAAATAAAAGCTCGTATCTATGTTTCATCCACTTTTGAAAAATGCTGATTTGAGCTAGGCACGGTGGCACACACACCTGCAATCAGTGGCTTGGGAGGCTGAGGCAGGATCGTGAGTTCAAAGCCAGCCTCAGCAACTTACAGGACGTGTCTCCAAAAGGAATATGAGAATGGGCTGGGGATGTGGTTCAGTGGTTAAAGTGCCCCCAGGTTCCATCTCTAGGACCAAAAGAAAAGAAAAAATTTAGTTGAGGATAAGGCCTTTAAAAAATTGCGCATCTTCAAAAATGCACTGAGATTCTATACTGTAGGGGTTCAGAGGTTTCATGCCATTAAAATTATTCGTTAAAAACAAATGAAAAAATAGGGGCTGGGGTTGTGCCTCAGCGGTGGAGTGCTCGCCTTGCGTGTGCGAGGACCTGGTTTCCATCCTCAGCACCACATGAAAATAAATAAATAAAAGTGAGGGTATTGTGTCCAACTACAACTAAAAAATAAATATTTAAAAAAAATGAAAAAATGTGGGGACAAGTGCGTAGAGTACTGCATACATGGCATACATTAAGGGCTAGGCGCAGGAGTGGCAAACCACTTGCCCCACAGGCACAACCCTGGCATGAGGCCACGTGTTGCAGTCCCTGCACTTGCTCCATGGTCCACCCCTAGACTGGTAGCTGCAGGGACAGTTGGCCAGCAACTTCACTGGTGGCTGCTTGTCATCTGCTTAGCTGCTGCCTGAGTATATAGACATGGTAACTGCACAGTAAAATCACACCTGCTTCCTGCTTGGTCTCTGGAGGTCTTGATGAGTGACTCTGCAGCCACACTCTCCTGTACCCTGTTCCGTGGACCTCCTCACTGGACAAGAGAGAGCCCATGCAAAAAAATCGTATTTTAGCTTCTCATTCCCTATAGAATAAGATAGAGATGTTTGCCTGAATCCGATTTCTAAATTGAGTCACTAAGTAATTCAATCCAAAGTAGAGAATCACACTTTCCTTCAATGTTTTCATTGAGATCAAGTTGAAGGTTATGCTGTGGCTGAGCACATTACCAACTGCCCAGGACAGTTCCTTCCTTGTCCTCTGTTGGAAGGATAGGGTTTACCAAACTCTGCTTGAGGCCTGTGGTTATTTTGATGTCGCCTGTCTCATGCCATGAGACAGGAAAATGTGCACTTGAGCCAAATTACACAAGTGTGTGTCCTGGCTTTAACTTTAATGTACACCTGGGTTTCAAAAAAAGGAAAAACAAAAACCCAAATTCCTTTCTTTTTCTTTTGGGATTCAGCCCTAACACCATTTCATTTAAGTTTCAGAGGTTTTAAGTTTCATCAAAGTCAAATTTGTTTATGTAAAATTACATACCAGATGTCCACTGCCATGGAAGTGGTGGATTATTTTAGTGCCAATGTGACCCTTGTGGATTCCACAATTATATTCCAAAGCCAGGTTGTTTATAGAAGGTTTCAACCAAAGACCATGTAGAAATTTGGTAATATGTGGCCTATGGTTTTGAAGACAGATCACTTTTATGTTTTTTTTCCTATCTCCTTTAGAAATTCAGAGCTTGTAAAATTGAAGTTTGAAGAAGTGCAAATTAGTGGTGAGATTTTGTATTTTTAAATGTATTCTGATGCCCCTTGTTAGCAGCCTGGCACATACTGTTTGGGGTGAGATATAGGAACATAGGCATTAAGCTACACTCTTCTTCTGTAGCAGTGATTGTCAACTTCATGGCACAGCAACCACACCTGCGGGATTTTTTAAAACACAAATTGCTGAATCCAACCCCTGAGCTTCTGGTTCAAGTCTTGGTGATAGCCTGAGAAATTGCATCTCTGCCAAGTTCCCAGATGATGCTATTGTTAGGGGTCCAAAGGTCACACCTTCTCATGCCTGATAAAAACATCTGTTCAAACCAAAGCTGACCAGTAAGACCAATGGCCTAATGTATTAGTTACTTTGCTGCTGCTCTAACAAAGTACCTGAAGCCATATAATTTATAAAGAAAAAAAGATTTAGTCAGCTCACAATTTTGAATCTGAAAGTCTAAACAACATGAAGCAGATTCTATCAAGATTCCCCTGATTATATCACCAAATGACAGAGGGCATCATGACAGAAAAATGCGTGAGAAGGAGCAATCACAAGGCAAGACAGGAAGTCTAGGGACCAGAGAGGGACTGGTCTTGATCTTTTTGTAGCAACCTGTTCTTGAGAGAATGAACAGGGGGTCCCATGAGAACTACCTAAAGGCTTTCTGAGGACAGCACCTCCAATGACCTGATTAACTTCCATTAGGCTCCACCTCTTAAAGGCTCCACCCCCTCAACGTTTTCACACTGGGGACCACACTTCAAGTGCCTGAAGCCTTGAGGGAAAACCATAGCACCTATGGTCTGGGGTGGAAGATGAACTGGTCCAATTAACTGCTTCTTCTCAAGAATTCAAAGCAACACTAGTGATTCATGAGAGGGAAACAGGAGAGGAGGAGCGAGGGAGAGTGTTTCAGCAGTCTGAATACCCAGACCAGTGTCTCTCAAACTGTATTTTGCATCAGAATCATCTGGAAGGCCTTACAATGCAGAGTTAAGAAGTACTACCTTACGCAAATAAACGGAATGAGGGTGCATAATCAGTAAAGAGCAAATGAAACAAATCAGAGAGCTCCAAAAGCTGCCTGTACCCACCAGAGTTCTCCAAAGGAGCAACACTGGCATCAACTGGGAACACATTCAAAAGCTAAATTATCAGGTTTAACTAAACTTTGATGGTGGGGTTATCTATCTATCAAGCTCCCAAGAGGACATTGATGCATGCTGAATTTTGAGAGCCTATGAAGAGTGTAGCTGTATGGTTGTAGCAACTCTGACTACAAAAGAAAACTCCAGATCTAATATTTATGAGGAATATTACCAATTAAAAGTGTTTGAATAAATCCTGTTCACTAAAGGTGGCTAGAGACTTTGCTGCTCTGTACAATCAGTTCTACTAACTTAAATTTACTAGGAAATCAGAGCCCCAAAGAGAGATTGTCTTCAATGTTTTCAGTTGCTATAAGGGTTAAATAAGCCATTCTGTAAAATAATGTGGTTTCCTTCATTGAAAGTAGATAAGCAACTTGTGGATAGCCATCTGCACAGATGTTGTCAAAGGAATTCCTGGAGTGAGCAGGAGCTGGGGCCAGATGATACCTTTGGTCTTTCCAAATCTGAGAGTCTCTAACATATTGCTGTTAGCCATTTTGTTATTTCGGAAAATTAGAAAGTTAAGCTAGGATTAACATCATTCATCTAGCAGAATCAACTAGCCTTGAAAAATTATTCACAAATGTATTTGTATTGTATCTGAATTCTGCTATTTTATATAAACCTCTTTACACATTTCTAATTAAGATTTGGAAAATATCCATGATTAGTCTTGTCCATATGCTTTCTCAATATTTAATACTAAAATATCATGGCAACTCAATGAAAGCAATGGTAAATTAATATTAAAAAATTGCAACTCTATTCCAAACTCTTCTATGAAATCCAGAATCCTATATTCCTCGCTCACTTGAATAAAAAGGCATGGCCACCATGGAACTCTAAGCCTTATTCCCGGTGGTCCATTGTTGCTCTACTCCTTTCCTCCCTCCTACTCCAGACCTATACCTCCACCCAAACTTTGTAGCAACAGTGGCTTTCCCTGCTGTCAATGCTATAGGCTGGGCTGGAGCATGCATCTTGGTTTGCCCAATGTTACATGGCAGAAGTGAGCTGGGTCCAAAGACAGCTGAGTCCAAAGAGGCATTGTGCATTTTTGCTCTCTTCTCTAAGAGCTTCTTTCATGTCTTTCATGTTGAGGAAGCATATGCTCCTCAGTCGCTATCACTTCAGGCCAGGTCCAAGAAAAAACTGTGGGATAAATCTGTCCCAACTTATCCCAGAACTTACTTTTGTAAGTAATGGTGTCGTTACTGTTTTCTGGTTGGTTTGTTTTGTGTAAGAATAATACAGTTTTCAAGCTGATTCTTTGTGAAACCCATCCTTTCTATTTTTCTTTGTTTCCTAGGAAAATTTGTTCATGGAAACATCTATAGAAAATATGAAGGATGACTATGGATTCACAAATAAGCTTAATGATTGCAAAAGTTTATGCAGTGTCTGTCATTTGCTTTACTTTCCTACCATCACTCTTTTTCCCCCTGTACCTCTGAATTCCCTGGAGTACACTAAAGAAAATCCCAGAGATTGTACCATTTCAACAACTCCCACCAAGAACTTCAGTACATATCTCAAAAAATAAACAACATTCTTCTATAGCAGTAGCTTTGAAGAACTATTCTCAAATTTATTCTGGTCCATTTCTAATAGGATCATTTGGGTAGTTCTATCTCTTAAATTACATTTAAGTATTTTTAAATTAGAAGAGTATCTCCTTTATTACTATTTCCACTGAATTACTGAAGAAATGTGGCCAATTTTCCTATGGAAATATCTCGTTTTAGAGATTGGGTTAAGTGCTACCTCATGGTAACCTTTAACTTGTTTGTGTAGCCCAGAAATACAAGTAGACCAGAAATTAGAGATGGAGGACTTATTAGATTATAGTTATAATATAATATAATCAGGAAGAGTAAGACCTCATGGTCAGTGTCATGTATGATATATTCCATGCATCAAGTTCAATAAGACAGCTGGTTATTTTATTTTTGATAGGGCTAAGCAATAATATTTATTTACTTTATAAACATATAGCTGAATATTGTGTGGTATATTTATCCTTTCTATATGTACATATCAATATTTTCTCTTTCTCTTTTTTTTGTGGGGGGGGGGATACTAGGGATTGAAGTCAGGGGCACTTGACCACTGAGCCACATCCCCAGCCTGATTTTTTTATAGTTTAGAAACAGGGTCTCACTGAGTTGCTTAGCGCCTCGATTTTGCTGAGGCTGGCTTTGAACTCATGATCCTCCTGCCTCAGCCTCCTGAGCCGCTGGGGTTACAAGCATGGGCCACCAAGCCCTGCTTTTTTTTTTTTTCTTCCTACACAAAAGGTGACATGTTATTTTATTTTTATGTGTGTGTGTGTGTGCGCGCAACTGAGGAATGAACCCAGTGGGATTTTATCAAAGCACCTCATCCCCAGCCTTTTTGTTTGTTTGTTTTTAATATTGATTTAAGTTATACATGTACACAATATCTTTACTTTGTTTATTTATTTTTATGTGGTGCTGAGGATTGAACACCGTGCCTCACATATTTGAGGCAAGCGCTCTGCCAGTGAGCCACAATCCCAGCCCCCCCTTTTGTTTTTTATTTGGAGATAGGATATTGCTAAATTGCTGAGAGTGACTGTAAATTTATAATCCTGCCTCTGCCTCCTGAGTTGCTGGGATTATAGGCATGTGCCACCCTGCCCAGATATAATCATTTTAATTTGTTGCCTTAGAAAAACTTTAGAGTATATTCTGAAAATTACTCCATATCAGTATACAGAAATCTCATTCTTCTATTTATACAGCTGCATAGCATAGTACTCCCCTGTGTGATAGATACATCATAATTTTTTCAACTACATTAACCAATATAAAGTTATTTGAGCTTGCTGGAAGTTGGTTGTTTCTTAAATTTTATTCCTTTCATACACATTGGTCAGATTAAGGTTTTTGTTTTACTATGATTATTTTGCAAAGTCATCTTTTCCTAAAAAGTCATCTTTTCTTTTAGATTTTCAAATAAATTTGAATAGATTTTTAAAAAATTAAATTTACAGAAGACAGCTTATTTTATCATTGTTTTGAATTTCCATTTGTTTTACATTTGATTTCCTCCTGGACATTTTGGGTTTTTTTTTTTTTTTTTGCACTTTTATGCTTCCTTCGTTTGTGTGGATAATGGTAGCTAGTTATCTGGCTGACTGATGGAAATTTGAAAGAACCGATATTTGATTTTACTCATCACCTCCTCTGTGTCTCATGACCTGTCATTAGTCGTTCTCCGTCTTTTACTTCTTGCTGCTTTCGTTGGGTTTGCTTTGTTCGTTTCCTAACTTTTTGAGCTGGAAACTTATTCCATTGGTCATCAGTCTATTGTTATATTCAACACCATGAATTTTTCTCTGAATACTTCATTCCACAAATTCTAATTTAAAATGTTTTTATTATCATTGTGTTCCAGTTGATCCTTAGTTTTTATTTATTTTTTTATTTCTTCTTTGATCCCAAAGTTACTTAACAACAAGTTTATTTTATTTTTATTTAGTTAGATTCCAGGCAGATCGACCTGGGAAGACACAGACAAATGGCCAACAGCTCTTTTAAGAGTATACTAAAACCATAATCTATTTGCTGAAATTAAAAAGGTTATTAATTTCATCTTAATGTTTTACAAATCAAATAAAATTATTTATTTGTTCATCGTTTTTCACTTTAAAATTGTTGTTTTAAAATTCTGTATATTAAAGCCATCATCTTCCCTGGCATTTCTTCAAGAACAGAGATCTGAATTCCCCAAGTAACATAAATTATAAAACTTAGAGGATTTCACAAGATAGTGGACTATTTTCACTAAGTACAACAAGGACAGACAGAAATCATCATCTGTTTCACAGCAGTCAATACAAGAAGTAAAAATTTCTTAGTAATTGAAGTGGCTTTCTAAGTTGGAAAAGAAAAACCAAAATAGAGTTTCTGGAACACAATAGGAATTCATTAACTGTGGTTTCTTTCCTCTGATTTTCTAAGAAGTGAGATTTTCACAATACCAGTAACAAAGAAGATCATCAGTTGCTTCCACAGCTTGGAGTAATATATGGGTGTCAATGAGCTTCATTTTGCATTAGTAAAAGACTAAATAGACATTGTTTGATTTTAAATGTAAGAAAACAGTAGGAAGAGATTTTTGATGAAAATATAGATTGATATGATGGAGAGTGCAAACCCTACTAGAGGCAGTATTAAAACCTGGAGGGCAAGGGAAGAGGTTAGAGAGAGAGAGAGAGAGAGAAAGAGAGAGAAGTGGAAAAGGCAAATAATGCTTTAGAACTTAATCAGACACTCAGGGCTCAGAAGTGTGTCTGATTTATTTATTTATTGGAACTAAGGATTTGAACCAGGGTTTCTTAACCACAGAGCCACATCCCCAGCCTTTTTAAAATTTTATTTATTTTGAGACAGGATCTTGCTAAGTTGCTTAGGGCCTCACTAAGTTGCTGAGGCTGGCTTCGAACTTGTGATCCTTCTGCCTCAGCCTCCTGAGCCTCTGGGATTACAGGTGTGCACCTCCATGCCTGGCCTGTGTCTGATTTAATTGAAGGAAAGATGCCCAGCTCACATTAGCCATCATTGCATGCTCACTAATAGCCGTGCTACTAACACGGCAATTCAAACATAAGGAAATAACTGGGGGTCAAACATGGATTGTAGGTTATGCCCACGATAGAGTAGTCTATTCCTTTAGGGTCCTCTCATTTATTACTATAAATTACCAGACACAAAACAACCAATCCACAAAGGAAGACTCAGAAATGGGGAAAGAAGAATTTGGACTTCCTAGGAACCCTGAGATTGGAGGGGTGATGCATAGCAAGTACCCTGGGTTTCCTGATCACTTCCACAGATCCTGAACCAGGATGTGGAGAAGCTACTTTCTCTACGCCTATAAGCATGCAGAAAAAAAAAATCCTGTTGTTACTAACTGAAGGACCACAAGACAGATGGTGATTTAACGTCAGAAAACAATTGTGGTGATCCCTGTCCTCTCTCCTAGCCAAACACCAACAGAAAAACTTCACCCCAGAACCCTCAAAGCAGGTGATTCTTTGATTCTGGGCCAGGAGGTGTAGGCAGGTTCATACCCACGCAGTGGCAAGGAGACTCCAGCGGGGAGGGTGAGGGAGGACTGATTCTAAGTATACTAGCACCGTCGGACTTGACTCTCCCTGTAATTTCTGTCACTTCATCCGTTTCCTGATAACTTATTTAAAAGGATCCATGAAAGGGAAAAAAAAAAAAGACATTGAGAGTTACAATAATCTGAAAGAAGGAACCATGTTCTCGAAAACAGTGTGGAAGAAAATACAGATCACCTGGTTAACCACAGAGATGGGGTAAAGGCCTCTAAGAAAGGAAGGAGTTGGAAAGGTGGGTTTCCTATCTTGATGGCAGAAGGCAAGGCCTTCAGGTAAGATAGAACTCGGTGATGATGGAAGGGAAGATTTATGACTGAGATCATGACTTCAGACCACTGGCGTGAGTTTCCCAGATGTGCATGACCTTCCCAAAGTGCATCCAGTATTCTCATAGGCCACCTGCAGCCATCTGCACACCATGCCCCCTCTGGACCATGGCTTCCAGATCCGTCCTCTTCTCTCCATCTTGGCCTCTTCAGAGAATAGGAGATCAGCATTTTTATTCAAGGGGAGACTTATAAAAGCAAAGTGCTGAGGCATCTCGAGGAAGTCCATCACAAATACTGAGATGATCATGAGAGGGAAGGGTAAGAAAACCATGGTGCAGCCCACAGGTCCCTGAAGGATGAAGGTTTATGCTGAAGGCCAAGTACATCTTGGCACACAGCTTGCTGACTGTGTCTGATTCTTGGTTGATAACTAAGGGTCAAGGAGTCTAATCAAATTTGTGCTATTCTATTATACACTCAGATGGAGTCGATTCCCTTGGCCAGCATTTGAAATCCACATGGAAGTACACCATCAGCAAATCCTCTTTTTATCTGTCTGCTCTCCTCTCCTGCCTTTTCGCCTCAGAGCCATATAGGTAGTTTTGTTTTTTTTTATTCTTTTCTTTTCTCTCTCTCTTTTTTAATCATTCTTTCTTTTTTTGTCTTTCTTTTTTGTTGTTGTCGTTTAGTGAACAGATCTACTGATGGGGTTGGCAGGACACTCTTATTATTGCAAAAATTATAAGTGGGCTCCATCTGCATGCAGAAATCACCAAGGGAAGTAAAAATGCTATAGCTGCATAATCCAGATGTTGATGAATGCACGGACTCCAAGTGCCCTTCCATCCTCCAAAAGCATTCCAGAGTCCAATATTATTATGCTGAAAGAAATGGACTGAATATTTGCTTGGATAATATGAGCAGCATTTAACCTCAGGACAATTACCTGAAAATGTATAAATAAACAAATAAATATGCATATGTATATATATGTATACATATAATTCTTTTCTGAAAACTGATATTATATGTGCATATATCAAAAAGAAATTGCTTTGGTATTTATATTAAATATGGTTATACAGAATCACACCATTGATTTAAACAAAGTTCACATTGAATCCTAAAAAGGCCACTGAGGATCAGAACTTTTACTTCTATCTCAGGAACGATGCACACCAAAGAGTTCATTCTTTCCTGGATCCAAGAAATGGGAGCAAGAAGGGCTGGCTGACACGCATCCCTGTGTGAGCTCTTCAGGGCATGCAAATGGTAGCTATGAAGGGGGTTAGAACAGGTGAGAAGCCCAACAAGGTAAAAGGAGATAAGTAAAAGGAAAAAGTTAACCAATGCAGATGATTGAAAGCTGATTTTCACAAGATCTAGAGTGGGATTCAACAGCCTTCCAAGTTGCCAAGATGCCAGGAGACCTGGGGAATTGGGGTGAACAGCCACACTGCTGAGGTCTAAGACCCAAGCAAGAGTCAACAGGTAGAAAGGAATAGGGAAGAGAGGAGTTGGTTTGGTAGAGTAGTGGCTCCCAAACAGGTTATGTTACACACCTTACTGAGAGGAACACATACTCCCCAAATAAGTGTGTTTATTTTTTTTTAAATTCTATGCATGCACCACCATTACAAACTGTGGTTAGTAGCCCCCACCTGCCATGTTCAGGGGATGTTTTTGCAGCCCGCAGTGCATTTCTGAAACCAGAGATGGTACCACACCCAATATCAATTTTGCTTTTTTTTTCTATACATACATATCTGTGACATGTTTTATTTTATTTATAAATCAGGAACACCAAGAGGTTAACAACATTAGTTAACAATAAAATAGAATATTTATAAAAATTCTATAATAGCCTACATTTTAAAACTTGAGTATCATTTGCTTTTGCATTAAGTTTCATATTTTCAGGCCAAGTTTGATTAAATTAACAGAATCTGTGAAAAACTGAAGGTGCAGATAAGAGTAGACTACGATACTTAACTTGCAAAGATAGAAACATGAGAGGGTGAGATAAACAGCCCCAAAGAATCTCATCACGAGTTATTCATTGATAAAAGAAATAAAGGAATGTAGTATATATGGACAATGGAGTTTTATTCAACCATAAAAAAGAATGAAATTATGTCATTTCCACAAAAATGGATAGAACTTGAGAACATTATGTTAAGCAAAATAAACCAAACTCTGAAAGTCAAGGGTCCATATATTTTCTCTAATATATGGAAGCTATAGAGGGAAAAGGAAGAGGAAGTTGGTGGAGAGAGAGGTGGGTCCCGTGACAATCAGTGGAACATCAGTAGAGGAAAGGGACAAAGGGATGGGAGAGTGGGCAGGAGGAGGAAGTCCTCGGTAGTGATACTGGCCACGTTATATTATCATACTGTGTATATACATGAATCAGTAACAATGAATCCTACCGTCATGTACAACTATAATGCACCTATAAAAATATGGAAGAAAAAGAAAAGCTAAAACGAGAAGAGATCATATTCATAATGAAAATATCCAGTGGATGCCAACTTAAAGAAGTGTGCAAATTAAGTGGCATCAAAAATAGGACAAACTGCCATCATTTTTTCTAATGAGATGCACTGAGAACACCGTTCATCACCTATGTAGTATGCCTGCCAGAAATGATTACCCAAACTCTAATCACAATAAATGAAAGCGATAGAGATCATGAAGAACTACGTATGTAGGACATGGTCTTGCATATGGAAAATCTTATAGATGCTAAAAAATCTTCAACAAAATTGTGTGATACATTATGTACATATAAATTATTTTTCATATTCAAGCAATGAACACTGAAACTGAAATTAATAAATTAATTTCCTTTATAGTAGCACCAAAAATTAAAATACTTACAAACAATTAAACCATTAAATGAAAGGAAACAAAGAAGTATAAGCTTACACATTGATAAACAAAAAAAAACTTTATTAAAAGTAACAATAAATAGAAAGATGTTGCATGTTCATGGGTTGGAAAACTCGGTTTTATTAAGATGGCAATAATTTATTCCCACCCCAAAATGTTTATAAACCCATTCAATATCCAAGCTTCTCTCTCTCTCTCTCTCTCTCTCTCTCTCTCTCTCTCTCTCTCTCTCTCTCTCTCAAGTGATGAGCTAGTCTTAAAATTTCTGTGAAAATGAAAATGACTCACAATGTTGAGAGCAGTTTGATAAAAAGAAAAAGCAAAACTGGAGAACTCACATTTCCTGATTTCAAACTGGACTCCAAAGCTACAGTAAACAGGACAGTCTGGTAATGGCATCCAGAGAGTTGTATAGACCCAAAGATAGCATTAGAAATGCAAATTTAAACAATAATAATTTTAAAAAACACGTTTATGGCAAGCTGATTTTGACAAAAATACCTAAGCAATTTATAAAGGGAAAGAATACCTTTCCTCAACAGATAGTCCTGAGACAACCTGATACCTGTAAGAGAAAAGAAAAGAAAAGCCAAAAAATGTTGGATCCCAACCTCATATCACATACAAAAAAATTAAAATCAATAAAAAACTAAATCTAAAGGCTAAAACTAAAAAACTAAATTAGAAGAGGTGTAAACCTCTATGATCTTAAATTAGTGAATAATTTCTTAGCTATAACATTAAAAGCACAAGCAACATAATTAAAAAAAAAACACATACATTTATTTTGTCAAAAAAAAAAAACCCTCCAGCACTCCAAACTTTTTTTCCCATCAAAATTAAAGGGAGATAAGCAGAGAAAAAGAACAAGAGGATAGAAGAAAAAGAGGGAGGGGTAGTGCTGAGCAGTGATACTTGTCAAATTACATTGTTTTATTGTGTGCATGTATGAATATGTAATGACAAACCCCATCATTATGTATAACTATAATGCACCAATAAAAATGTGGGGAAAAAACTTTGGTAAGTAAACAAGTCACACACAAAAGGACACATATTGTATGACTTCACATATATATGAAGTGTCTAAAATAGTCAAATCTATGGAGACAAAAGGCATATCAGTGATGATCAAGGGTTGGGGGTTCCTAGGAATGACTGAGAACATGCATGGTGTTTGTTTTTAGAGGTGATTAAAATGTTCTGGAGTTTAAAAAGGGAAAGTTTAAATAGTGTGATGGTTGCAAACCTTGACACATACATTAAAAGTTACTGCATGGCATACTTCTAAAGGCTCAATTTTACGGTATGCATATTCTAAGAAAAAAAGATGGAGGGTCTTTATGCAAAAAAAATAGCCTCACCTCTTAAATTTGTCATGAAAGACAAAAGATAAAAGTAAAAAAGGGAATATGTTTCAGTTTTGAAAAGGCATATATACGTATTATACCACAATTAAGGGCAAAAATGTGATTTTTGATCAAAGCTGTATAAAAAGAAAAGACAATTATGTTTTTTGATAATAGAAGTGATAATCATAAAAGTTGGCACTGTATAACGGATATTCATATTTATTGATGCCAATTTCCTGAGTATGACTCATATATCATGATTGTATTGAAAATCAATTCAATTTATTCTTTGCATAATTAAGTATTCAGGACTTTAATACTTTGATGGCTGCAATTCTCAAAAGATTTTTTTAACAATTTTTTAAATGATATAAATGAAGATAAGGTAAATGTTGCCAGATGTTAAGAGTTGGTGAAATGAGGTAAAATTGTGTTGTCTTCCTTTTACTATCCTTGTGATTATTTTGCTTTGAGTTTAAAACTCTTCAAATTATGTATCTGAAAAAAAAACAATAAAATAAATACAAATAGACATTTTAATATCTTTACCATACTTCAATACATTCGTGCTTTGGAGAAAACTATACCTAGTACAAAGAGTTTTAGTTTCTAGGGTCTATTGTCTTAGTATATTAAATATGTATTGCAAAGACTTAAAACTTTTGCAGGTTTTAATATACCTTGGTCATTTCCAAGTTCTCAATTCCTCCATTTATGTGCTGTTCTTCTCAAAATGTGACATGCATTTTGGATAAAGAACAAATTAAGTCTTCTGTTCCTTGAGAAATAAACCATAAGCACCATTAAATACTGTTTAGAACTTTGAGTGGGCATGAAGTGTGTAGAAAGTGAAGAAGATTCTTAGTTGACCAATAAAATTTACCCTGGGTTTCTTTTCTGTAGCGGGTATTGAGTACTCTTGGTCCCTGAAACATGATGAATGAGGCACCCTGGGTCTTCACACAGCAGTTCCACCCTGCTACATCTGCATAACCTCTACCCATAGATGCCACATGCTCTGATTGGGGAGAAGGGTTATATGGAAACTTGATGCTCTCTTTGAAAAATGCCTTTCCCTTACCTACACCGATTAACTACCCCACTGGATATAGTTATAATGCACAAATTATTGAGGAATATTCTAACAGAAGGAAATGAACCATCTTCTTCACTTATGGATAATTATATGAAGCCTCTTAAGAGAGTATGTATTTTCTTCAGTATCTATTATAATAAAATGAGAACACCAGGCACTGTATTTTATATGCTATTTTATATAAGAAATTAGAAATCCTTTTCCATTGCTAGGACAACACAACCAAAAACAAAAACAAAAAGAGAATAAACTATTACCAGGCATTGTACTTGGAAATAATAATCGTGTGATGCAGTTGTTCTGCCAATGTGTCGCTGGGCTTCTGCACAGAGGATGCAGAAGGGGAATTTAAAACCCTGCTGGGTATGAGAAAGATCTGAAATCCAGAGGAAACTTTTCATTCTAAGGCACACTTCAATATATTCAATATAAGACTCTATCTTATATTGAAGACATGCTCAGCACTTCAAGTTGGTAAGGAAAAATAAGGTCCAAATAACTACCCAAGCCATGAAAAATGCAATATAATAATATGAAGGTAAACTATTATAGGACTTCATTGAAAAATAAAAAATAAAATAATCATTGTGAAGGACAGTGACCCTTTTAACAGTCCTAGCTAAAGCTCAAGGTACTTAGGGCTTGGTTCTTGTAGTTTTCAAGCTTCAGGGCCAACTGGCACCCAATTGGCTGTCTCCTCTGGACTGAAGCAGGGTTTCCATTCGCACTTGGGCCTGCCTCCCTCTCTAGTGCTGCCTCTACCTTCTCCACCAGACTCACAGAAACCCCTTCTGGAGCGTCTCAGTCTTACGTAGTTACAAGCCCTGAGGTTGCTTCTGAGAGCAACAAACCCGGAACAAAACTCCATGAGCATCAATGGCATCCTTCAACCACGCAGCATGTGGGAGGTCATATTGAAAGGATTCCCCAGAAGTTCAAAATGGCACATAAATTTAAACGATTGTCAAACTGAATTTTTAGATTTTTAACTTTTGGTTCTTTGAAAAAAATACTTTACCCTTTAAATTAAAAAAAAAATCCTGTATTTCCTATATTATGTTATGGTGGTTCTACCAATTGCAAGCAGCTTTTTTGCCACTTTGATTCATTGGAAACTTCTAATAAAATTGATTTAGTTTCTAAATTGCCATATAGCCTATTCTTAGTCTATTTCCTTAATGTTTAGTGGTAGATTATTTATTTATTCATTTATTTATTTGCCAGGTTTCCACCCTAGACATTCTGATTTAATTCCTGTATTTGTGACCTGGTCCTTGAGAAACTTTCAAAAGTCCTATCAGATGATTCTAATCTTTAAAAACATTTAGAATAAACTACATTAGAAAGAAGTAATGTTTTAATACTTCATTTATGATTTTGCTTACTCTAATTATCTAGAAATAAACCATGAAGTATTTAAGGATGAAAAGCATTTTTGTCTCTACATTTTATCTAATATATAAATATATGTAATATATATATATATATATATATATATATATATCTGTACACACATACAGAATAGGGAAAAAGAGAAGATGAAGCCGATGGGAAAAACTATAATCAATTAGTAAATTCAGATAAAAGAATCTTGTACTGCTGTAACATATTTTCGTTAAGTGTGAGATTATATCAAAGTAAAAATTTATTTAAAATAATCCAAACATCCACTTGCTTGGGGGATATTTGACACACCTTGACATTTCCTTTCACTATCTAGCAATATAGTTTTTTTTTCACTTTGCTGCATTAATATAAACAAGCTTATACTTGTCTTTGTAGAACAGAGACTTCAAAATACTTTCCTGATTTTATGTGTAGAGATAATGCTCTTTTTCAAATCTTGTGTTTTATAGCACTTTATGGTTTTGAAGGAAACTACATGCCAATTTTTTATATAATTCTTTCAAAAATATGGTAAAATGGCTATGTTATTATTATGCACACTATATTAGATGAGAAAGCTAAGAGTCAACCTCAAAAGTTACCATTTATAGAGTTGGTAAATTTTGAAAAAACAGACATCGAGACACCCATGCCTACCTACTGTGATATGAGATTTCAGTGTAAATGAAGTTCATTACCTATCTTGTAGATCATTGTATTCATTTCCCATGACTGCTGTAAAAATTACTGCAAATATAATGAATTAACACAACATAAATTAGCAACCTTTATTTTTTCCATGGCTGGGGATCAAACCCAGGACCTTATATGTACAAGGCAAGCACTCTACCATTGAGCTACACCTCCAGATCCAAATCTGTTATATTACAGTTCTAGAGGTAGTATTTTAAAATGGGCCTGCAGAGTAGTTACATTCTTGAAGTCTCAAGGGGAGAACTATTTCCTTCCTTCCTTCCTTCCTTCCTTCCTTCCTTCCTCTCTCTCTCTCTCTCTCTCTCTCTCTCTCTCTCTCTCTCTCTCTCTCTCTCTCTTTCTTCCTTTCTACCAGGGATTGAATTCAGGGGAACTTAACCACTAAGTCACATCCCTAGTCCCCACCCCGCTTTTATTCATTTTGAGACAGGGTCTCACTAAGTTGCTTAGAGCCTCACTAAGTTGATGAGGCTGGCTTTGAACTTGTGATCCTCTTGCCTCAGCCACCTGAGCCACTTGAATTACAGGCATGTGCCACCATGCACAGCGAAAAATCTGTTTTCTTACTGTCTTCAAAACCAGTGTAATAATACTTATATCTTGACCTCCATCTCTCTTATAAAGATTTTTCAAATTAATCTGGGCCCATTTGAATGATTCATGTAATCTTCTATATCAAGACACATAACTAAATGACACCTGCAAAGTCTACTTTTCCATATAAAGTAACATATTCACAGGTTCCAGAAATTCAGACATGGACCTATTTTTAGTACCCTTTATTAATCTTATTATACTTGAGAATTTGAGACAATCATCCTTATGTGGAAGAGATGACTAAAAAATTAAAAGAAGAAAGATAGAACAGAAAAAAATAAAGATAATGTAATAATGCAGACACAGAACAGAACTTCAAATACATTTCTCTAAAATTAGTATAGTCATAAAATCAGAGATTCAGGGGGAAATTTTAATTTATTGTGAATGATTATTGCCAGGTGCAGTGGCTCATATCTGTAATCAGCAACAGGCAGGAGGATTGGGAGTAGAAAGCCAGTCTCAGCAATGGCAGATACTGAGCAACTCAGTGAGACCTTTTCTCTAAATAAAGTACAAAAATAGGATAGGGGATGTGGCTCAGTGGTTGAGTGCACCTGAGTCCAATCCTTGATACAAAAAAAAAAAAAGAAGAAAGAAAAATGATTACTATGAAAAAGAAAAAGAATGATTACTATGAAAATTGAAAGATCACAGAAAAAAGAAAGTCAAAAAAGTCAAAACCAACAAAATAATAACTGAAATGAAAAATTGAAAATTAAGATTGGAATATATAACTCAAAGATATTTCATGAAGTCGAAAAAAATCAAAAGGCATTTAAAATAGAAAAGATAGTAAAATTAAAAAGTAATTGAGGTACTACAACATTTAATTATAAGAGAATTTAAGCAAATGAAGAAGAGATACCAGAAATTTAAAAAATAGGAAGAATTCTAGAAACAAAGGGAATAAAACTCTAGATTTAACATTTAACAGTTTCAGAATGGAGATCAACAACCTTGATCGATTTTCAGAACATAGAAAGTGAAGACAATAATCCAAAAACATCTAAAGAGAGTGCATAAGTCTGTTAGAAATGTTTGGAACCACAATTGTCTTAGATTTCTCACGTGATAATATATGTTTCCAGTAAAAGTCAAGAAGTTTAAATTTTTGAGAGAGGAAGGCTTAGTCCTAAACTTTTTACCCAGACAGTAAAACAAAGGTGTTATGGTTTGAATGATGGTGTCCCCTACAAAGTTCATGTTAAAATGTGGTCCACAAAGTAAAAGAAGAAAGAAGTATGGCCTCTGGAAGGTTTTTATCCCAAGGGCTCTTCCCTCTAGAAAGGGATTGTCACTCAGGTAAAAGGGCTTGGTGGTGCACTCCTATACCCCGGGGGCTCAAGAAGCTAAGGCAGGAGGATCTGCGGTTCAAAGTCAGCCTCAGAAACTTAGCTAGGCCCTAAGCAACTCAGCAAGACCCTGTTTCTAAATAACATTAAAAAAAAAAAGTACTGAGGATATGGCTCAGTGGTTAAAACGCCCCAGGATTCAATCCCCAGTATCAAAAAAAAAAAAAAAAAAAAGAACTTGAGGGAATAGTGTCCTTCTTCTCTGTTCTGCCAGATGAGCAGCATATGCACCAACTTGGAAACAGAAATCAGCCCTCATCCAACAGCTATGTCTGAATCTTAACTATTTTCTCTTTATATATTAGCTATTCCAAGGTATTCTGATATAGCAGTTCAAATGTCCTAAGACAAAGGGTAATGGTTGCATAAACATTGTTTGATGTGCAATGATATTTCAGACGTACAATTACAGGAATAACTTGACTTCAGAGAACATTAGGGATTTTGGGTTTGGCAGATGAGATAAGAAGTATAGAAATTTCAGAATTCAGAAAACTAAGTCTTCATACTATGAACTATTAAAAAGACACTGTGAAGTAAAGAGGTATGCAGCACATTTGTGGAGCACTGAGAAACAATCAACATGGGACCCACTCTTCCAGGGAGTCAGTCAACTCTGTGGCCCTGGGTTTTTGCTAGTGACATCAACCCACTTGCAAAAGTCAAGCTATGAGGGCCATGGAATTGAAAGCCATTCATAGGAAAGGAGTCACTGGATCAATGCCCCACGTTTTTTGCCTTAGGAAGCGCAGCTGTTCACCTCCAGACAGGTAACTTACTCCACAATGAATTCTTTATTGACTTCTTACTCTTTTTTTTTTTTTTGTCTTAATTCATCAACTAAATTCTTTTCTTTTTCATTTTACTTTTTTGAACTGGAGATAGAACTGAGGAACTTGCTCTAGCTAAGCTCGTGGTCTACCACTGAGTTGTACACCTAGCCGACTGAGAAGCACAGCAGCCAGACCACGTGAGGGCATCTGCTGTCTCTGCGTACAGTGAGCTGGGTTTTCTTCACGTCCCTCAACAATTGCACATAACACCAGCTCTGAACCCAGAGTCCTGGGCACTTAGTTGAGGCTCCATCAGCTCCCACCTCTCTCTACCTGACAGAGCCCTCCTGGCTCCCTCTGCACTCATTACATTGATGATGAAACCCTGGAGGGTGGGACTTCCCGTCATCCAGAAGTTCCCAAACACATTCCACTGTGGCATTTGTTCCTGGAACCCAAATGGTTGGGGGGGCCACAAGCACCCTGGCATCCATGTGTGGGAACCATGGTAGTATAATCAAGAAACAGGAAGGAGAGGGGATGGACTGATCAGTACAGATGGCAGGGCCTAGTACAGAGTGGAACGGAGAGTTCTCACCCGGGGTGATTGTTGTGATGTGCACAAATGCTCTGCTGGTGCTGGGGTGCCCGCATGGTTTCTGGGGTCTTGAAAGGCTACAGATGCCCATAGAGTGTTCTCAGATGCACATAGTGGGAGGCCCATTACAATATGTACAGGTGGAAGGAGTAGGAGACCCCGTTAGTGTAAAGGTGCCATCTAGAAGGCAGCCTCACTTCTCTGAAAAACTTGATTGGAAAAAAAGGGTACGGACCTGTGCCCAAAGGGCAATATATGCTCTTGGAAGTTGGTGGTGGAAATAGTTCTCCATCCATTAATCACTCCCTCACTCACTAATGTCCCTGTGTCCTTGAGAAAGGCTCTCCCTTTCCTGATTTTCTGAATAGAAATCCTCTTGCATCTTGGAAGAATAGGGTTATGCATTGTGCAGAGGGTGGTGGTTTACTGAGCATCTTAGAGACTGTCCTTTATGGAGCCTAATGATCCCAACTGGGGAATGAGGCCAGGGTCCTAACTGTGGTTAGTGTGAGGACACCATGGGTTCAGAGAGGGAAAGAAGGACAAGGGAAACTCAGATGTCCCTTCATGGCCCCTGGAGTTAGAGGACTTACCCCTTTGCACCTGGGATCAAAAGAGCTCATTTCCTCGAGGACACGCACACTCAGACATTTATCTTGAGTGTGGGTTCCTTTCTGGGGTCCAGGGCTGTTGTTAGCCACCAGGAATGACAGTGCTCTCCATGCTGAGTGGAGCCATTTTTGCCAGGAAAGAGCCCATGGTCACGCCTTGTGCAAAGCATCCCACGCCAGGGGCTCCCATCCCTACATTCCTGTCCTGAAAGGAAGCCACTCAAAAGCAAGGTGGGTCCAATCACCTCCCATGTGTTCACTCAGCACTGTGGTAACAGTCCTGATGGGATTGGACGTGGCTCAGAATGTCACCCTCATGAGCTCTACCCTGCCACAGCTGCAGTTCTGCAGTGGGAGAAACTCAAAACCTCAAAACACATGCACATGAAAGAAAAGAGCAAGAGCCAGAGCCCAAACAGGCCAGGTGTGGCAAAGACAGCTGGAGTGCCTAGGTTGGGACTCAGAATTATGTCAGTGGGGTGGCATTGCTGCTGGCACCAGCATGATAACAGAGAGCCAGCCCTGCTTCATTTGGGGAGCAGTGTGTTAGGGAAGGCAGAAGAAATTGAGAGGCAGAATTGAGTTTGGCCCTAGGAGGAGGTTGGGTAAAAGGCCAGTGTGAGTTGGAGGGCCTGGGCAGATAGAGAGAGGCCAGGGCACACCCCAAAGCCTGGAGACTGCACTTGATGTCCAGGGTTGTGAAACACCACCTCCCCTCTTACTCACAACTGAGAGCAAGGGGCATTGATGAGTTCAGTTTGTGTGCAGCTGCATCCAAGGTGACTCGGCTAGGCACCTCTGTTTCCTTGACTCAGGAGGCTGGGAGTCCAGGCTCCACTGAGGCTCGGCTGGGAGGATCGGACTCTGAGTTTATGCCTGTGTTCCTGGTAGGATCCATGTTGGCTGAGCCTTAGTGTTTTTGTAATGAGAGGATGGGTGACCGTCATGTCTTTTTTTTTTTTTTTAAAGAGAGAGTGAGAGAGGAGAGAGAGAGAGAGAGAGAATTTTTAATATTTATTTTTTAGTTCTCGGCGGACACAACATCTTTGTTGGTATGTGGTGCTGAGGATCGAACCCGGGCCACACGCATGCCAGGCGAGCGCGCTACCGCTTGAGCCACAACCCCAGCCCCCGTCATGTCTTTATCACAGGAAACATTTACTAAATGGATTTGTTTGCTCTGAGGAGGAGAGAGAGAGGGGGGAGTGGTGTGGAGACAGGGATGCAGACAGGGGTCATGGACTTGGCATAACTCAATCTTGGAGGTGATATCCCATCACCTGTACCCACTTCAATTCCCATGAATCCAGAGGCTGAGCCCCCTTGAGGTGAGGGGTGAACCGGTTCTGGGCAGCAGGATGCTGTGATACCTCGGAGTCTCTGTGAGACCCCAACACTAGACACACTTGGCCCTTTTGAAATCTTAGGAGAAGCTTTGGGATGTTGTATGGCAGAAGGGAGCAGCCTCTGCATCTCAGTCCCCTCCAACTTGCCATGGTGTAGAGAGGGAACTGCAGCCACAATGGGACGGACATTGGCCATGTCCCTGTGTGTGACACAGGCCTGATTGAGTTGAGGTGCATTCTTTGTCTCTCCCCTTCTTGTGATTGTCCCATCTCTACATTTGTGCTTTAGCCACCTGTGAGTCCCATCTCTGGTTTCAGAGAGAAGAGAGGGTATTATGGGACAATAGACACAATAAACCCTAGAGATTAGATGCTACCCTACTTTCCAGAAAAGACTGGGCACAGCATGAGTTGCACAATGATGGGACCAGGGTCCAAAAGCTGCTGAGAGGAAAGGACTGCTTGTGAATTCATTTTTGAAGGCTCCAAGCTGGAACTCTAGTGGCACCAAGCAGGGCAGATGCTGGTGGGGGTATTTACATAGTTGTTGGTGAACACATGCGCACCTGAGATGGGTAGGCATGGAGGAGAAATCAGCAGCTCATAGGGCTTTTGAAAGTGGTCTTATTTGAAAAGAGGCTCAGGTATGGGCACAGGAAATGACATCATTGCCTTGACAATGGATCAAACAGAACATGGAACCCTGGTATCCAGGCACCCACTTCACTGGCCAAGCCATCTGAGCTCATTTGGTTGGAGAAACTGGAGTGAGAAGGATGTTCTCCTGTGGTTGCAAACAATGCCGAGCCTCAGGCTCCCAGAAATCTCAGGGGGGCCAACTAGCCCTTTTGTGGATACACTGGGTGAGGCTTCATCTTAGACGCCAGAGCCTCTGGCAATTGTCGCAGAGGAGCTCAAGAGTAACAGTGAGTAGCACAGGGCAGGTGAGCCCAGCAGGCCCTCTAGTCTGATCCCTGATGAATGGCCCAGGACTCCTATTCTGACTATGTGTGTGTGTGAGTGTGTGTGTGTGTGTGTGTGTGTGTGTGTGTGTGTGTGTTTGTACTGATGGGAACTGTCCCATTGTGCTTTGACTCTAGTGTATTGGCACAAGTCATTTTTCTGTTTGTCACCATTTCCATTTTGAACCCACCATTCTTGGTCCCAACCCAGGGTGAAAATGATGAGAACACGGAGGAGCCCTTCAGGGTACAGAGCCTTGAACCTTACAGGCAGGACCAGCTTAGGAATGAGCTCCTGCCTGTCATTTGTGGGAGGAACCTACATTTCAGCAGCAACATGGGGTTAATCTCCTGGGATTCCATCCCCACCCAGCAGGTGCTGGATCTCTTGTTCCCAAGGTAAGCACCAGACCACCAAGCCCAAGTGTGTAGCCCCCTCATGCCTGGGTCTTGGGGCTGCCATGTACCTCTCAGGGACCCAAAGGTTTGTGATACCTAATGAGATAGAGGACCACACTCATAGTGAAATGGCAGCCCTGAATGGGACGAGTCCTGGAGGTGCCTGCCACAGCCTTGCAAGGGGAGTGAACTCCCCTCTTAGAGAAACCATCCTGACTCCAGCTGATCCACAGAGGTCTGTGGAGCAGTCCCCACACACTGGGCACCACAGCTCAATGGTGTGCACTGAGCTCATTCCCAGGTGGACTCAGCGAGGCCAGGTGGTCTTTCTGGTGTGATGTTGGCTTCGTGAAGAACATAGATCTGTGCCAGAGGCGTCTCAAAACTCAGGCCCTGGGAAAAGCACTTTTGGGTTAATAAAGACATGTTAGTATACATAGTGGGACAGAGCATCCTAGCTGGGACATAGCTGGACAGGGGCTTTGGACATGGCAGCTCCCACACCCAGAGATATGTGGGAATCAGCAGTTTGGGCTCATTCACTGATGAACATGGAGAAAGCACCCACTGTGTGAAGACACGTTTCCAGTCACGTTTCATAATTCAGTGAAAAATGGGGTGCAAATGACTGCCATTGTGTCCCTTTTCATGGAGGCAGCCTAAAACCTCAGGTGCCATGAGTACATATCCTACCTGTGACTGCATCCCTGACTCCATGGGGCATAAGTGCACGTTGTCCTCTTCAGTGACTATGGTGGACCCCTGGACCAACTTCAACATGGAATGGGCTTGGGGTCAAGAGGTTGGGCTCCTGTTTCCAGAATAGGGACCTGCAAGGTGATTTGACTTGGGAAGGCTGAGGAAAGACTGCTCTCCCCAGTGTAGGGTCAGAGGTTTTCTCTGGAGGCCGTGGTGAAGGCAAGGCCAGGGTTTTGCTGACTCCACACCTTCCTCCCCACAGTGCCTCACCTTCCTTCCTGGGGACCTGGGTGAACCTCTACTCCGAGGCTTCCCATCAGCCTCCAGGCTTTCTGAGTCTGCAGCAGCTGCTATCCATGTGGCTCCTGCTAGGTGGCTTGAACCTGGAACACCAAGCACACCACCTCCTGCCCCCAATTGATGATGGCAAATCAAGCCAGGCAAAGCCTGAGAGCCAGGCAGACTGTGGTGAGTACCTAAGGGTATATAAGGAAAGGTCCGACTCTTGTCCCACTGCGGGGAGTCTGTATGCCTGGTGTTGGGTGGAAATTAGGATAAGCCTTTGTCCATTCAGGAAGTGACCCCAGTCTGCAAAGAGGTCCTGTGTGGGCTAAGGGGCTGAGTTCTTCCTGGCAGCAGGGGTATTGTCTGTCTGTGCGAAGGTCAGGGCAAGGCAGTCATGTTGGCATCTTTTCTCCTCTAGCTACAAGCTCAGTTCCTGTCAGGGATCCTCAGCCAACCCCAGAGCCAGAGCCTTCTCCCAGGGAAGGGGCAGAGTCGGAGTCCAGGACATCAGGGGTCTCCACTCGGTACTCCCCACGACCCCAATATAACAAGCGGATGAGAGGCAGGTGCCTCATTCACGTCTACCTGGAAAAGGAAAGGACAACACAGTATAGGAGCATCCTGGTGAGTCTTCGAGCAGGGGAGTCTCCTGGGAGTCCACAGCAAACACTTTGGACTAGGTCTGTCTTCTTGAACTGGAGCTTCTGAAAGGTCAGGAAGGAGAGCAGAAAGTGAGCAAGAGAGAGGCGGGAGAGCAGCAGCATGCCAGGTCTGGGTGTGAGTGGGCCTGCGTGTTCTGGGGTGTGCAGGTCAGAAGTGCAGGAGTGAGTGCTGGGTTCAGAGGAGGTCAGAGAAATATCAACAGTACAGGCCATCCTCTACTGACCTTGGTGTTGAGGAGGAGTATATTGAACCGTGGAGGTTGAAGCACAGGAGTTGGCAGTCATTTTCTTGTGTGTGGGAGGGGATATGTTGCTGGTTGAAGGGAAGGGAGCCATTGTAGAATGATTAGGGTGGGTAGGTGTGGGTCACAGAGAACTGGGGGCCTTGGAGGGGCCCATTAGTGTCCTAGTTTGCATGTATGTGAATAGAGATTTAGCGGCTCTCTCTGCAGGATCTTCCTGGGTGTGGAGTATCCATCATGAGACTCTGGTGTCCACCTCCAGGGGAGCCATGTTGAACCACTGCACCTGCTGGGTCCGAACCTCCTGACACCCCAGCAAGCACTGACACTCTCGAGCCCAGCAGCTTCCATGCCTATCATTAAAGAGTCCTAGTGTGTGTTGTGCCCTGGCTGTCAGGACCAAAGCAACTAGGGTTTGTGCCTGGTCCATACAAAAATGCAGCTGCATCCCAGACCAGAGCAGGGATATGGAAGTGCACTGGATCATTCCTCCCATCTTGATGGGACTAGAGTGTGTCTGTACAAAGTCTTTTGGTCCTTATTCCCTTGTCCCTGTAGGGCATAGCAGGTTGAAGCAAACTCTTGTACCAAGATTGGACTAGAGGCTCATAGGAAGACCCCCACATGATCACATGAAGGCCTCAGGTAGCAGGGTATCAAGATGGTGCCCTTGTGTTGAGAGCTCACTTGTCTCTGATTGTCCTTGAGCACTGTCCTCTGGGTAGCTCCTCCCAAATTCCCTCTCTGATGAGCTTTCTCCAACCCTGCTCAGGTGACCTGCCAGGACAGGGCTCCAGTCATCATCCGCAGGGCCTTAGATGCACACTTGCTCCAGCAGGAGGACCCAGAAAACTACGAGCTTCTGCAAATTCTCTCGAACCATCAGAGTAAGTGGAACCATCAGAGGGTAGGGAGCAGTGAGTCACAGTGGGCTCACGATAACTGGGAGCCAAAACACAGTGTGCATTGACCCAATGCCCAGGAAGAGTATGGTGGGACTTGTGCACAAAACAAAGTGTAATGATGGGGCATAAATCTGCAAGTTCTTCATGTTCCCCAGGGGCTGTGGACCTGCCTAACATGTGTTCTTTCCTTGGCCTGAGGAGGCATTGCAAAGCTATTATCCACAAGGGGCCAAGAAGAGAGGCTTCTTTGTCTTGTGTCAAAGAAGACAGACAACCACAGGGTGCCTACTTTGGCGACCTTTCTTGACCTAGTTGAGTACATGAGAAAAGCAGTTCAATGAAGAATCATTTCTGGTTTCCAATCTTTCTATTCATTGCAAACTGAGTCCACTTAGGACCAGAGGCCATTTCTAGAGAGAAGAGTGTGGTAGAATAGAACCCTTCACAGCTTGTAAACCCTTCTTGGAGAGAGAGAGAGAGAGAGAGAGAGAGAGAGAGAGAGAGAGAGAGAGAGAGAGAGAGAGGGGTAGAGAGAGAGAGAGAGAAAGAAGAAGAAGAAAGAGGAGGAGGAGGAGGACGAGGAGGAGGAGGACAAGGATGAGGAGGACGAGGAGAAGGAGGACATGGAGGAGGAGAAGGAGGAGTAGAAAAATGAAAATAAGTTGAAGGAGGAGACCATGAATAAGAAGGTCAAGATGACTTTAAGAAGAAGCATGAGGAGAAGATGAAGAAGAACAAGAACAAGAAGGAGAAACACAAGCCGAACAAGAAGTATAACAATAAATTGATTAAAAATGTGAATGAGAATTATACTCATGAGGAGAAAATGCAGAAGTGGGGAACTCAAGAGAAATATATATCTCTGGATGGCACAGCCCTGCTGTGGACATCCTCCACCTACGCTCAACACACCTCCAAACCATACCCCTCCAATTAGTGTAGCCCTGTATGAGTGGATGAATCCACTGGCAAGGTGGAGGCACCCACCATCAAGTGCTTTTCCCCAAACCCACCTGTGATCATTGCTGCAGTGGGGAGAAAACCTTGAACACATGAGTCTTGGGGGACCAATCCAGATACAAAGTGTAGCTGTTTGTCTTTGGTGGGTCCAACGTGAACTAAGAGGGTCTGGGGTACAAGGGGCTATTTCCTTGAAAGGTGTTCCTGTAGGGGACCTCCTGTGCATAGAAGGTCCTCAGGGAGGAATCAGTGGGGAGTCTTTGGTGCAACAGTAGCTGGATTCGGGGGCTCTCAGGTCTGTGTGTGAGACCTGAGCTGGCAGAGGCTCTCAGTTGTGGGGGATGTTGGGTAGTGTATTCCTTGAGTGTCACCTACCACGCCTCTGCCCCTGCCTCTCCAGAGCTGAGGATCCCTGCAGATGGAAACGTATATTACGCCCTGGATGGCAGAGTGGATTATAACTTTCTTCTTCGGGAAACAGCTGCCAGCAAGTTGTTTAAAGTCAAGCCAAAGGAGGTAAACAGCCACCTTCTTCAGTCTTTACTCCTGGTGCCACTCCACATCCTCCAAGGGGACAAGAACCTCAGGTTCTGGATGGATGTTGTAGAATGCCCACAGGGCCAATGCCAGGCTGGGTGGGGTGCAGGTGCTGGGCTTTGCTGATGTTGTCATCCCCCACAGTTCTTGCAGCCTTCTGTGGCAGTGGCATCCAGGATCCCAGCAGCTGTGAGCAGCAGCTCTGCGGTGGCTGCAGGACCATTGCCCCAGGCCACCCAAACCAATGAGTGGTGCATGAGAAAAGTCACCAGTAGCAGCTCCTCACTGCTTCACTCCAGCGAGCAGGTGGAAGACAGCCGCTTTGTCCACGTCCTCCTAGAGGGACAGAGCCTGAGGGAGACAAAGCGCATCCTGGTAAGCCCGACAGCAGGGCTGCCTCCTGGGTGTCCACACAGTGGAAGGCAGGAGACACAGCTAACCCTGGGGCTGTAGTGGGAAATTAAGAAGAGAGAGGTCAGTCTTAAGGGCTTGACCTGAGGGGGGAGAGCCTCAGCATGCCCAGCTGCAGCGGTGAGTGGGCCTGTGTATTGTGGGTTTGGCAGGCCAGAAGTGCAGACGAAAGTGCTGTGGACAGATGAAGGCAGAGATATGTCCAGGGTGCAGGCTGCAGTGCCTAGAACTTGGTATTCTGAATGAGTGAGGTTGGAGCAGAGGAGCTGGCAGTGACTTGTCACATGTGTAGGAGGGGGTGTGTTCCTGGTGGCAGGAAAGAGAACCTCCTTAGCATGACTAGGTGTGGAAATGTGGGGTCGGGATCACCTGGGGGGTCATGCCACAGCTTCGGAATGTCAGTCTTTGCTTGTATGTAAATACAGAACTAAAGGGGTTCTTGGCAGAATTTCTATGGATGTGCAGTAGACACGCTAATGCTGCAGGTGTCCAGCTGCAGAGGAGACATGTTCAGTGACTGCCAGTGCTGAGTCAAGTACATCATTAGAACCAGACCTGCACAGAGCTTCCAGAGCCCAGGGCCTCTCCAGGCTATCATGAAGCACTCAAGTGCACACTCTTGTATCTGAGTCTGTTTTGTGTAGTGGCAGTCAGGACCAAAATTTTCAGTGCATCTGCCTCTTCTAACCCACAAAGGCAGCCTGCATCCCAGAGCACACTTGGTGCACAGATCCCTGGCCCATTGCTGTCATCTCAGTGAGATGAGAGTGTGTCTGCGCATAGGCAGTTTGGTCCTTTGACCTGAGTGGAATGTGGCTCCCCAGGGAGAGGGGAGATGGAAGGTACAGGCAGATATTTGTACCAGGATTATTCTAGTAGCACGTTGCCAGAACCCAGGCGATATATGGAGGACACACTCAGGTAGCAGGATAACAAGATTGTGCCCTTGTATATGTAGCTGAGATTTCTCCTGAATGTTTGACCACAGTCTTCTGGGTAGCTCCTCTAAAAGCCATTCTCTGATGACATTTGTCCCACCCTGATCTACGTGACATGTCAGGAGAGAGTGACAAGCCTCATCCGCAGGGCCTTGGACCAAAATTTGTTGCAGCATGAGGATGTGGACAACTTTGAGCTGCTGAGAATGATGTCTCTGCATGAGAGTAAGTAGGACAATCAGACAGTGGGGAGACATGATCCACAGTGGGCTCAGGATAACTCACAGCCAAGAGAAAGTGGGCCTTGGCCCTAAAATAGCCAGAGTGTGGTGGGCCTGGTGCAGGAAACCAAGTGCAGTGATGGGCGTGTCCAATGTGGAGGTGTTCAGTGCGGCCCCAGGGGGCTGCTGGACCTCCCGAAACGTGTTCTCCCCTGGACCTGGTCTGGCAATGCAAAGCTAATATCGATGAGGGCAAGGCAGAGAGAGGCTCAATCCATCATCAGTTTGGTTTATGGCTCACTGATAAGGATGCCTTCAAATGAAGAGGAGCAGAGCATGGGTCCTGATTGGATCAGCATTGCTATGGACGGAAGCCGCACAGGTCCCAATCCATGGCCAGGATATGAGAAGTCCTGCCTACTCAAGAATGTCAGGATTGCAGCAACTGGGAACAGCACTCAGTGAAGAGGAAGTCAAGGCCAGGGGACAGCCTGTTTGGGTTCTTTTTGGAACAATTCCAAGTCCTCTGTGCCTGGGTGCCCATCTCCTGGAGATATCAGAATGGCCAGGTTATTATTCCTTCCAGCAACAAAGAAGGGCATCTGAAGAACAGAGGCCACAATGCTGAGCTGTCCACAATGCCAGTGCTCTTTCCTTTCTTGTGAGCCCGACACTCCTAGCCTCCACCATCCCAGCCTGTCCACAGTAGAACCCACCATCTGTCGGGCACGTAAGTGAGTTTTCCCATTTTCACACACCGCCTCATTTGAGTTGGCTCTGTCTCACACATGAGGAAGACTGAGGTGCAAGGAGCTGGGCAAGGGGCAGTGTCTGCGAATCTCAGGGACTTGGGAGGCAGTGCAGGGGGATGGGGATTTCCAAACAGCCTCAGAAACTTAGGGAGACCCTGTACCCAAGTCAAAAGGCCTGGGAATGGTCTCAGTGCTTAAGTGCCTCTGGTTTTATCCCTAGTAAAAAAATAAGCCAGTCAAAAGGAATTACCAAACCGAGAATCTACAAAGGTGATTTCAGAAACAGACTTTCAACCCAAGCATCAGTTGAGAGCAGGCTCCAGACCAGGGGAGGTTTGTGTGTAACAGACGTCAAAAGGGAGGACTACGGGGGGCCTGGAACCCACTAGGTGTGATGGCATCTATGCCTTATGGCAGGAGGGTGGCAGTGATGCTGGCCCTCTCCTAGATTTTGGAAACCTTGTTTTCATTGGGGAAGCTTTATGGAGGTGGAATCTATTTTAGCAATCCTGGTCCAGGTGAGGTGCTGACTACCACAGGTAGAAGCCTATCCAGAATGGGGTGTCTGTTATTCAGTCTTTCCTGACTGTGACAATGACAAAGAAAGGAAGTCACTTGTCTTCGGTCTTGGTTTCACTCCTGGCCATTGATTGAGAACTGATTTCATCTTGGACTACTGAACGGAGGCTGCATCTGGGCAGAAGAGTGTGATAGATTTGAACTCCTCAGGACGCCCCATCATTGCCAGAGAAAGAAGGAGAAGGAGGAGGAGGAGAAAGAGACACTCCTGAGTGGGGAGAGGATCACACGATAAAGAGCAGGAGGCAGAAGAAGAAAAAGAAGGAGGTGAACAGAAGGAAGGGTGGAGGGAGATACACAAGAAGAAGAACAAGAAGGAATCAGGTAAGAACAGGAAAAAGACCCAGAAAGAACTACAAGAAGATGCAGGACAGAAAGAAGAGCCAGAAGAACAAGAACCAGAATAAAAGTACTAAGCAGACAGCTCCTGATGAGAAACAAGGGGAAAGAGATCGAACCTAGAAAGCAATAGAGTTCTCCAGGGAACCACCCTGCTGAAGTCCTCCCATGTCCATGCCCAACACACCTCTGATGGATACCACCTCCCCTCCACGTATTCATCCATGAGTAGATTCATCCAGGGCAAGGGGATGAATTCCCCCACCATCCAACGCTTCCCTGAATGCCCATGTGTGAGCATGGCTGCCCTGGGGAGAAAGGCCTAAGCACAGGAGCCTTTGCCAATCCTGATGCAGAGCCTAGCAGTGTCCCTTTGGCAGATCCAACCTGCACTGAGAAGTTCTGGGCCCAAGGTGCTGTTTCCATTGCCAGGTGCTCTTTTGGTTTAGAATCCTGTACATCATCTTCTCCAGGGAAGAATCACTAAGGGAGTCTTTGGTGGCACTGTAGCTGGATAGGAGGGCTCTCAATTCTGGTGCAGGCTCGCCCTGGCGGAGACTCTCAGGGGTTGTGGGTGTTTTGTGGTCCAATCCTTGAGTGCCACCTAACAATTCTCTCCACTTTGCTCTGCAGAAATCAAGGTCCCTGACCACTCACTGATGTATCTGTCCATGAATCCACAAATCAAATATTATTTCATCGTGAGGAAACGCCGCGAGGTCAAGGGAAAGGAGGTAAACACCTACCTTATTCAAGCTGTACTTGTGCTGCCATTCCACTCCCACCTGGGGAAATGAGAAGCCTGAGCACCTGGACATATGTGCTAGAAGCCCATAGAGCCAACTGACAGGCTGGGGTGGCTTTCTGTTTCTGGGTTTGCTGATGTTCCATCCCCCACAGTTCTCAGAATCAACCTGCAAGTCCTCCAGGCCGCTTTCCCACAGGCAGGTGGGAGACACCTGCTTAATTCGTGTCCACTTAGAAACACAAAGTCCAAAGATGGCCAAGACTGTTTTGGTAAGCCTGGGAGCAGGAATGTCCCCTGGTGCTTACACCTGGGTGGGGAGCAGACACTGGTCCAATACCATGGACTACTCATGCCCTCTTGATTTGGAGCTTCTGGATGATCAGGAGGATAGATGGGAATCAAGAAGGAAGAGGTCAGTGTGAAGGGCTGGAGCTGAGATGAGGGAGAGCAGCAGCTTGTCCACCGCCATGTCTGAGGGAGTCTGTGTGTCAGGTGGCAGCATGCAGTCCAGAAGGGCAGAGGCAGGTATGGGTGACAGATGAGAACAGGCCAGGACCTAGGTTGCAGGTTCCTCTGTATGGGATGCTGGCCTCTATGGAGCAGGACACCAGTATGAGGTTCTGCATGTTCCTTGAACAAGGAGCTGAGAGGGTCTCTCTGCAGAGTCAGTATGGATGTGGAGCAAGCACACTAAATGTCCAGGTAACCCAATGTCCACCCTTGGCGGAACAGGTGCCCTCGTACACCCAGCCAGCACTGAGCCTCTGGAGGCCAGGAGCTCTCATGGCTATCTTTCATCACTCCTGAGTGTGGTCATGTTCCTGGGTCTGATTTGGGCCCTGGCAATCCAGACCAAAGCCTCTAGGTTTTGTGCCTAGGCCATTCCCAATGCCGCCTGCATCCTCGGGCAGACCTGGGATCTTGGAGGCTATTGTCCCATTCCTCCCAACTTGTGGGATGAGATTGCATCTGTATGCAGGTAGTGGGGTCCTTTCACTTGGAGAGAAGTGCAGCTCCACAAAGAGCAATGGCAGGTCCAGGAAGTCCTATGTACAAGGATTGGGCTAGTAGCCTATGGGAAGAGCCCACGCGATGAGCAGGAGGTCAGCCTCAGGTAGTAGGGTCATGGATGTTGCCCTTGTATTTAGAGTGGAGGTGCCTCCAGAATGCCCCTGCCCACTGTCCTTGAGTAGTCACTTCAAGGCCCATTTCCTGAAGGCCTGTCTTCCATGCTGCTCCAGGTGACCTGCCACGATCGGGCTCCTGTCGTCATCCGCAGGGCCCTCGAGCTACACTTGCTTACTCAGGAGAAGCCGGAGGAATATGAGCTGGGCCAAATCATCTCTCACCGTCAGAGTAAGTGGGACAATCAGATGACAGAGAGCAAGGGTCAGGATGTGGACTCAGGTCAACTCTTAGCACCAAAGAGCAGTCTCTGACCCCCAAGAACACTCCAACAGGGTGTGTTGGGCTCGTGCACAAAGCCAACTGCACTTCTGCTGGTGTAAGCTCTCCAGGTGTTTTGGTATACCCCAGTGGCTAGTGCGGCTCCCCACCAGGTGCCCTGCCCAGGACATGAAGACGCATGCAAAGCTGACATCATTGAGGAGTGAGGAGGAAAGCCTCTTTCCAGGAGCAGTATGGTTCTGTGGTCTGAGATAGGAGTGGTTTCAGAGGAACATGGGAATGCATGGGCTAAAGATGGAACTGGCATTTTGTGGACTGAAGCAGTAGGATTGAAAGCCTTCTGTGTGACCAGAAAACCACTGCCTGGGCAGAGCATTGCCAAGATTCTAGCAAGCAGTAACAGGATGAAATTGGGAAGAAAACACAGCCTGGGAGACAGCTTGAATCATCTGTTTTTGCATCAATTCCATGGTCTTCCGCACCTGAGTCCACTAGCCAAGGAGTGATCCCAATAGCCAGGTTATGATCCCTAACTAGAGTCAGATGAGGGCTTCCTGAGCACGTAGCCACAGAGCTCATCTGATAATAATGTCAGCGCTTTTTCATTGGTTGGTTGGTTGGCTTTTGTGAGCCAAACACCTCAGCAGCCATTATCCCAGCCTATGTACGCTGAAGACCACCATCCCAATGAGTTCTAGGATCACTTGTCTCCTATCTTAACCTCCTGTTAGGTTAGTAGAGTCTATGGAAGAGGAAGTCTGTCTGGGGCCTTGGTACCCTAAGAAATTCATAGCAGAGATCCCCACATCCAACCCAGAAGGGATAGAGAACAGGCTCTAGGTTAGAGGAGGGCGACAGGAAAGAGGTGTTCAGAGGAAGAAGAAGCTGGCTGTTGTATTCCCCCACTTGGGGTCATGGCACCACTGGGCCATACACCATGTCGGAGGGAAGCAGTCCCTTTGCTGGTCTTTGGAATCATTGTTCTCAGGAGGGCAGCATTTGGAATGTGGCCTCCATTCTCAGAAGCCTGGTTCACATGGAAGCAGGCTCCACCAACGCAGAAGCGTGGCTCTAATGTGGTATCCGTGCTGGTCAGCCTGTCCTCACCGTGGCCATACTTGAGAATCCTAGGCCTTTTCTCTGGGTTTCACAACTTTCTCTTTGGTTGTGCACTGAGGCTGTCCATAAAGCTCTAGTGTGTGGCAGTGGAGAGCTCCTCAGCCCTTGCCACAAAGGCATAGACTGGGAGAGAGAGAACAAGGCTGGGAGAGAGGGAGAGAGAGAAAGACGGAGAGGAGAAGGAGGACCTCTACTTGGAGAATGAGGATTCAGTGGAGCCAACAGGGACAAGGTACTGGTGCCCAGGGCGCACTCCTGTTTAGGTCTTCCTCCAAGCATGCTCAACCTTTCTTCCAGTCCCTCCCACCTCCCAGTAGTGTATTCATCTTGAATGAGAATTTCATGTTGACATCAGAGCACTCACCATCCAATGCTTCCTTCCAAACCCACCTGTGAAGATGGCTCATGTGGGGTCTGAATCTTCGGCACTTTTGTGGGAGATTTCAGATGCAAACCCTAGTGGTGTGCTTTGGCAGACGCAAGAGGACCTGGGATGTTTTGGAGTCCAAAGCCTTTGGTAGGAACAGACATTAGGTCTGTTGAAGTGCTCTGCCTAGTTCTTCCTCAGGGAGGACTGTGGAGGCTGTCTTGTTGGTATTGGTGCTGAATTGGAGAGCTCTCAGGTGTGTGGCTCAGTTCGTTTCTGGCACAGGCTCTCAGATGTTGGGGTGTCCCAGGGAGCACCTCCTGAGCCACCTTATTTTGTACACCCCTCTCTCCCCAGAGCTGAGGATTCCAGCGCAGGCCAACGTATTTTACGCAAAGAACCCTCACACGAAACCCAACTTCGTGCTGAGGAAAAGGAGCCTCTCCCAAAAGAATGATGAGTGGATCCAGCCTCAACCTCCCTCTCGTCCTGCAAAGAAGGCTCCAGCCCTCCTGAGGATGCTTGCAAAACCATTCTGCTGCTGTGTGCCTGGGCGGGGCTGAGGCAGCCCAGGAATATTTACATTGATTACTATTTGCTTCAAAGTTTGAATCTATAGTTTGCCATTGTCTTTGACCTTGTTTAGTAACACAGTTGTTACTCTATCCTGTATTTGTTGTTCCCATTAATATATTATTATTTTAAAATATATATGTTTTTGTTACCTGATCTACTGTGATGATTTGTTACCTGATCTACTGTGATGGTTTTTGATCAAAATTGTGCATTTGATGATAATGAATGCCATGCATTTAGGAACCTGTAGACTCTAGACAATGAATGAATGTCTACTGTTGCATGGACTGGTCTGCAGAGTCCTGTAGCATTTGAGCTTGTGTGAGGGCTTCATAGGGCTTGCAAAAAGTCCGGGTCAGATGGTCCTGCATGAAGCTTAGCTCCTAGTGGTCTCCTCTACAGCATAAGGGCCAAGGAGAAACCCACTTCCACACAGAAGATGGGAAGCTACCTTATGAAGGTGATCGTAGGTGTGGGACCCTCTTGCTAGGACCCTTTTTCTATTGGGCCAAAACTGTGCTCTGAATGTGATTGCTGAGAAGAGCTTGGAATTTCCTGATTGAAACAGTTCATGCAAGCTGCTTCCACTTGCAGGAACAAAGTGTGTTCTCGTTGAGCACTTTGGGGTGTCCCAGGTTGCACTAGAGTGTGTCAGAAGCACTTGTAATGATTGGCATTCACGGTTTCACATTGAAGCCTCTGTGCCATCTGTCAACCACTGATGGCTGCAAGTGGGTACCCTGCCTTTCAATGAGTTTTCTGAAAAAGTAGGAGTTTTGAAGAACTGATCTTCTCAGCATTCCCCTTGCCTCCCCAAGTTGGGTGATGTCAATTATACAGGCTTCCTTGGGAGCACACATTTTATATTGAGCTGGAATTGGACTCTGGATGCGATTGCTGAAAATAGCTGGGGAATGGGAGAATGGAAGCTGTTTGCTGCAAGCAGTTTCAATTTGCTTTGTTGATTAACTTTGTTGTGAGCACATGCTATTTTTTTTCCTGTGGACCTAGAAGAATTCAAAACTGCTTCTTACAGGTGACAGGCATGCTTACACATTGAAGCCTCTGTGCCATTGATAAAAAAAAAACAGTTCACTCATGTGGGCACCTGCACTTCAAGTGAATGTTGTAAACAAGTGTGACAAATGGATGTCAGTGAGACTTTGGAGAACTGATCTTCTCAGCTGGTCCTCTTTTCCCCTGAAAGTTGGTGATGCTAGATTCAAGAGAACTCTTTCTGGCACCCTTCATGTTTCATGCCTGAACTGTGCTCTGAAAGTTCTTGAGGAGAACAGCTTAGAAGTGCAGAAGTGAAGCTGTTTGTTGAAGCAGCTTCAAGTGGCACAAGCTAACTTGTTCTCAGTGAACACGTGGGGATTTTCCCTGGTTGAAGCAGTGTGAATGAGAATGGCTTCTCAGAGCTGGTAGGCATGTTTGCATTTGGCAAACTTTGCCATCTGTCACCCAGAGTTCCTTGCATGAAACCTACATTTCCAGTGTTTTCAGAAAGGTGTGATGAGTGGGTTTCCATGGAATTTTGTGAAATTGATCTTTTCAGGCAGTCCTCATTGCCTTCTCAAAATTGTTGATCCTGGTGCAAGGGCTCTCTTATCAGCCAACATTGTATTTTGGGCCTGACCTCGGCTCTGAATGTACTTGCTGTACTTCCCATCTTTCCTCTCTCTGGTCCACTCCTCAGATCCCATCCTCCTTTCAATAGGGCCTCATCCAGGAAGCCTGCCCATGTGCCTCCCACTTGATTTCAACTTCTCCAGTGCACTTATTGTCAAAGCAGGGACTCCCAGGAGAGAGGGCTCTCCATTCTGCACACTGAAATTTCTCAGCAGGGAGGACTCCTCCATGCTTGGATGGCGGGGCTTCAATCACCTGGAAGGTGGAAATAGGAGGCTGGTGGTGTTCCTAGCCAGCATGCTGGTGACTGCAGTGCATTTAATCTATGGCCCTCAAGGAGGTATATGCTGCAGATTTGTGTACTTCTGCATCTGCATGCACACAGTTCTTCATGTGGGGAAAAAAGCAATGTTCTCAAAGTTTGCTTTATATTATACTCAACTGGTAATTTACAATCCCCAGTGTCCCATCTTAGCCCAGAGCCATTCCATCAGCCCAGGGCCAGTGGGTGGTCCAGCGGTCAGTACTATGCACAGCTCCCAGGTGGCTCCAGTGTGTAGCTGAATTTGAGAGCCAGTGTACTGTAGGATTTGCCCTTGAGGTTAGAATTCATTGACTTCCTCTTATGTCATTTCACTGGTTCAGGATATTCCTTGTCTCATGGACTATTCTGTGAAATCTTCAAGTTAGCCATCTCTGGTCATTTCTTCCATTTGATGGCACCTGGTTCAACAGCTTGTTCTTGGGTGGGGTCGGTCATGGGCAGTCCTGGGTCACAGAGAGGGACAGGAAGACCCTAATGTGGAATGGTGGTGTAGAGAGTAAGGGTGGGGCCAGAGCCCACACTGTGGTTAGGGTAGGGAAGGGATCTGAAGAGACTACCTTGAATGCGAGCTCTGGCTGCAGTTAACCAGGAATCAGGGCCTGGAAATGGAAGCCATGACAGGGCTTCTGACTAGAAAGGAGACATCCTTCTGGGCTGAGGTGAAGGTCCAGCCAGACAGAGGAAAAGAGAGAGGATGCAGGAGAGGCGGATGATCTAGATCACAGAGCAGCTCCGTCATCATATCTTAGAGAGTGAATTTTTTCTTCCAGTATTTTTGGTAAGTTTATTCACGTGCATCTGAAAACACCTTGTTTGTTGGAGAGGCCAGCTCAACCACCACAGGCGATGATATCTTGGTGGATGTGCATTGTAAAAGGAGGTGAGGTTGGTGCCAATAGAGTGTGTGGGCACTCAGGCATTGGCAAGCTTGCTTTGGAGAGAGAATCCTCTAAATGTTATTGGGCTGGCTTTTGCAAGCTCTTGTGGTTTTGCTAGATGTAGAATTCTTCCACACAATTTAGCATGAGTATATTTTAGACAGCATGGTTGCTGGGGGGGGCAGATTGGGGGCAAGTGCTGGGGGTCCATGTAGATCATGCTACTACTGGTGTTGGCTACCTATAATGGCAACAGCGTTTTGCTACTGCTGAAAAATATTGAACAAGTCTCTGGCCCAGTAATCCATTGCTGAACTACATCACAAACAAAAAGACATTGAGTGAGGGTGAGGACCAGAAGAGCCCGGGAACCACTTTACAGCAGCCTTGAAGTCCTAAACTCTGGTACATCATATGCCCCTACTTGGTAAGTTGTGTGAAAGAGACTTGTCCTGAATTCTTTTTACATGCCAAAATACAGCTTGTCTTTTCTCCTAAACCTATCAGGGCAGTCAGAGCAGCCAAAAAGAACCAACAACAGGGGTAAAATGGCCAGATAGACTGAGATCACTGCAAACATTTCTAGAACCTTCTTTTGTGCTCTGCCTTCCCTGAGGTTAAAGTGTAGAGAACCGGCGATCCAGATTTGTTAGCAAGTAGTTTTCTTAGGAGGTGATGCTAGAAAACTCCAGGTGGGAACAGGAAGTGATTAGGAACTGGAAGACAGGGTGTACCAGCCAGTTGTTGTCACTGAGTGACTAAGCACAGTCCTGCTAAGGAGTGCTGGGGGTCCATGTAGATCATGCTACTAATAGAAGCCCTCCTACAGGGTGAGAGAGCTGGTGTGTTCTCTACCCATTCCTGCCAGCCATGACGGGAAGCTGCTGCTGGCCTTCATTGTAGGACAATAGGCCATGGTATTGGGGGCGGGAGGTCAGCTGGGGTGTGAAGAAATGGCATAGTGCTGGACAATGTCATCCAGCTTTGAATCCCCTGGGATCTTTAGCAGGGCAAGGTCAGAGACTGTGCTCAGTGCAGCGTCTACTTCTCAGCATAGTGCCAGGCACACAGCAGAACTTCATCAATACCCGTGGAATGCTCTGGCTCGCCCCAGCCCTTCTCTAGGCCTCTCAGCTGGGCTCTCTCTGCTGGTCCTGTCTGTTCTAGTATATTCAGCTCTTGCTTCTTCATATTTCGCTTTCCTGAATTGTGTCCTCTTTCTCCACACTCCTGTGGTCACTCTTTCTCCACACTCCTGTGGTCCCAAATGGCTGTGTGGCGGGGCTGTGGCAGAGAGATCTCATTACTACCAGAGATGGAGTTTTTAAGCCAAATAAGACACATGCTCTGCTGCTAAGGATGGTCTTCAGCATAACGTGAGGTAGAAGGTTTGAAATTAGGATTGTCCTCCCAATCTTAAGGCATGTCATCCCTGTGTGCAGACCAGGAAGTGCCCTGGGAAGAAAGGCAGGTATGGGTTTGGAATCAGACCAGCATGAGAAGAACACTTTCACTGCTTACTGGACAATGACCTTGGGCATGTTCTGTAACCTCTTGGGACCTCAGTGTTTACATATCTGAAATGTGGATAGTTGTATGACTGATTTCAAGAGGTGGGTAGAGAGAATCCTAGAAGTAGAGAAAGAATACACACAGCATCTGTGAAGCACCCGCCCCCACCTTTAGTCTTTCCATGATTTTCTAAGTGTGTGTTGATTGACTGTTGGTTACAGCATGCCTGTAGATCTACCTGAGGTCCCGTCTAATTTTGCCCAGTATCCACATTTGCAAGGACACCTTCTAATAGAATTGGATCTAGGAAGCTGGGGTCCCTTTGCAGAACATACAGGATCCACAGCAAAGTTCAAGCCCCTGAGACAGAGGGCTTCTGCTGGTGTCCTCATGTCCTCATGGGCACTGCAATGCCTTTTTCCACCGAAGTTCATTGAGAGCCTGGTCCAGGCCAGGCCAGGGCTCCCTGCTGAGGATGTGGCAGAGAAGGAAGCACATGCCTGGCTGGCTTGTAGGGGAACAGTCGGGGGCAAGACAGGCCAGTGATGGTGAAGACAAGACCAGTTAGTTGACTTGTCCGAAGGTCTTGGAGCCAAGCACTTTTCTAAGCACCTTATCATAAAAGCTTCCTCATCCCTCAATAGTTGCAGGAGGAACAGTGCTTTGGTTGTCCCCATTTTCCATAGGTGACAACTGAGGCACTGACAGATCAGGTCACTTGGCCAAGGTCATGGAGATAGCACAGGGGGAAGTGTTGGCTGCAAACCCTCCCATGTGGCTCCAGCTTTGGGCTCTTTATCCCCCCCGGCCTGCAACCTCTTGGTCATGCTGTGGCCCCTGTGACCTGTCTGTCACCAAATAGTGATTCACTGCAGGGCCTTTCCCGAGTCCTCTTCCACCTCAGAGTGCCTGTGTCTCACAGAGAGTTAACCAGTTTCCTGGGCCCCACTGGAGTTCCTGGTTTTGCCAATCTGGGGCGGGGTCTGAGAATGTGTGTTTGTAACAAGGTCCCAGGTGACCCTGAAGCTGATGGGTCTCAACACAGGTGACTTTCCTCCTCCCCTCAGGTCATTTGACAATGCCTAGAGACCTTTTGTGTTATCACAAGTCAGGGGTGCTGGTGCACAACTCAAGTAGAGGCCATGGGTGCTGCTAAATGTCTACCACTACACGGGGAAGGCCTCTACAGACTAAGAAGGCAGGTGTGGGTTTGGCATCTGTGAAGCACCCCACCCCCGTCATTAGTCTTTCCATGATTTTCTAAGCGTATGTTGATTGGCTGTTGGTTACAACATGCCTGCAGATCTACCTGAGGTCCTGTCTAATCCACACGGATGGAGAAGCTCACTTTTGCTCAGTTGCTACATTTGCAAGGACACCTTCTAATAGAATCGGATCTAGGAAGCTGGGGTCCCTTTGCAGAACATACAGGATCCACAGCAAATTCAAGCCCCTGAGACAGAGGGCTTTGCTGTTGTCCTCATGTCCTCATGGGCACTGCAATGCCTTTCTCCACTGATGTTCATTGAGATCCTGGTCCAGGCCAGGCAGGGCTCCCTCAACACAGGTGACTTTCCCCCTCCCCTCGGGTCACTTGACAATGCCTAGAGACCTTTTGAGTTATCACAAGTCAGGGGTGCTGGTGCAAAACTCAGGTAGAGGCCATGGGTGCTGCTGAATGTCTACACTGCATGGGGAAGACCTCTACAGACTAAGAAGGATGTGGCCTGATGGGCCAAGGGCGCCAAGGTGAGGAACCCAGTGTGGAGTACAAGCACATGAGCTTGGGTGTGTTCAGGTATGGCCTCGGGGCTTGTTTCAAATGTGGCTTCTGTCAGTGCAAAACTCCAGCACCTCTGAGTGGCAGCGTTTCTGACAAGCTCTGAGCAGCAGCAGTGTATTCTGAAATTTTTTTGTATACATATAATTTTACCCATTTTCACAATTATTTGATAGGTGTCATTAATGTTTTAATTGTTAGAATTTTTATGTGTGTGTGTGTGTGTGTGTGTATGAGGTTTGGAAACAGGGCATAAATTTGGCCTTCTTCATGGGCCATATTAATATACACAACTGCTAACAGATGCTTAGCAGTAATTATAATCACATTTCTTTCCTTTAATCTTTCCATGAAGATGTGCCTTTCATGTGTAAAAACAAGTGTTTTCAAAATTGACTCTCTGGACAGATCTTTGGGCTCAGGTGTCAGTGTTCCAAACTGTGCCAGAAAACACCAAATCTGATTTCACAGACTGGGCTGTCCTTAGCTCTGGCCTCCAAATTCATTCCCCTTCCTGGCTGTACAACCTATGAGACTTGCCAGAAAGGAAGAGCCATGGAAGATTTTAAGGAGGACAGCCACAGGATCCTCTTTGCTCCTAGCCTCTTGAGAAAATAATAAAAACAATCACATCAAGCAAATACATGGTCTAGAACCTTCTTCTGTAAATAATTAGTATTTACCATATTGATATGTGTGCCGTGGTCCAAATTGTATTTCAGAGAGAGAGAGAGAGAGAGAGAGAGAGAGAGAGAGAGAGAGAGAGAGAGAGAGAGAATGTGTGTGTGTTTGATTCTTAAGAATCAAAGCCAGAGAACAGAGATAATTCTATTAGCTGCATCTGGATAGCACTTGGCCTCCTTTCCTAGCAGGGAAAGACCTGAAGTCAATGGCAGAGCTTGTTCATGGTGTAGCCAAGTTGTCTCTGCGGCATTTTTAATGCTAGAGCATCTGTTCTGAGAATTTTAGTATAGCACCTAATTTTTTTATCTTTGCAGGAACTTGCAAATGTGGGTGTTGAATGAGGGGTATCCATCAGAGGAGAAAAGTTCTTGTTTTGGAGATGGAGAATGTCTAAAGGCTTGTTAGAATGAGTGGAATGAGGTCACTTAAGACTTCAATGAGAGATAGCAAAAGCAAGGGTAGGGGATGGGGTTATGGCTCAGAGGTAGAGCACTCACCTCACATGTGCAAGGCCCTGGGTTCGATCCTCAGCACCACATAAATAAATAAATAAATAAAGTTATTAAAAAGAAAAGCAGGGGTGAGGGTGGATATACAACAAGCCTCTGAGATGTTCTTTCCATGTCAGAAGGTAGCAGGACATTGGAGCAATGCCTGTGCATCCACTGCTCAGTTCCATCTTGGGGGCAGACCCAGCACTGCAAGCTGATGAGGAACAGGACATAGAAAAGCCATTTACTGCAGATGACATGATTGAGCATCTGGCTCATCCCAGAGGATGGGGGAGGCAGATGCAAGCCAGGCTTGGAGGACCCCATGGAGTACCACCAGGTGACCAACAGCCAGTTCAAAACTCCATTGTTCCTTAGAAAACTTGGATTAGAACCACCATTTGGCCCAACTACCCCACTCCTGGGCCTATACCCAAAGGACTTAATATCAGCATACTGTAGTAAGTCAGCCACACCAATGTTTATAGCAACTCAGTTCACTAAGCTAAACTGTGGAAGCAACCTAGATGTTCTGCTGTGGATACAAAAACATTATCCTATATAAACACAATGGACTAATGCTCAGCATTAAAAGAAAATATAATGATACCATTTGCAGGTAAATGAATGGAGTTGGAGACTATCATGCTAAGTGAAGTAAGCCAATCCCATAAACCCAGAGGCTGAATGTTCTTCTCTTAAGAACTAGATGCTGATCCAAAATGGGGGGAATGTGAGAAATGGAGAAATTTTGATCAAATGGGACGGAGGAGAGGGAAGGATGTATGGGGCAGGATAGATGGTGGAATGAGATGGACATTATTCCCCCAGGTACATGGATGAGTAACATAGGGTGCAATGCTACATCGTGTCCAATTAGGTAAATGAAAAATTGTGTTGCAATAGTGTACAGTGAATCCAAATGCATTCTTGCCGGGGTCCTGCCCTAGCGAGGTCCAGGGAGTCCTGAAGGATGAGTGGCGTCGGCAAAAAGATGAGACAGGAGTCGTTCCATTGGAGCAATCTCCAGAGAGAGATGCAGCTTTCTCTGGGTCATCTTTTATTACAATTTTTCTCATCATTATAGATTCAGAATACGTCATTGATTATATAATTTAAAACTTTGCCGAGACATGACATTTCCTTAACCATGATTGGGGGTACAAAACATGTAACATTAATTTACATTTTTCCAGGATATGACCTTCAGTTGTGTAATTATTAAAAGTACAGAATCATTAATAAAATACGTCACTAATTTACATTTTTCAGATTTTCCCAAGATTTACTATTTTTCCCGAGATATGTTATATTCTTATTAACTAATGCCAAGCTACGTAACCAGACTCTAAGTCTCTTAACCAATCATTAACCTAAAGTACACTTGTACTTTATTTCTAATCTAAAATTCCCATCTAAAAAAGTCCCTTTAAATCTTATATTTAAAATATCCTAAAGTTTATGAAGCATTTGTGAGGCCCTAGGTTCCATCCCCAGTATCAAAACAAATAAAATAAAAATCCCAAAGCCATATACCCTTTGGAAGATGGAGGTGTGGATGTGGCAAGCCGTCATCAGGGCTCACCCCTTATTACACATCAGAGAATTCATACTGGAGAGAACCTTGGGGTGTGTGTGTCGGGGGTGGAGCCATCCCTTCAGAAGCCGGAGAGCTCCCCCTGCTGGTTACAACCCTGGAATGTGGACCATGTGGGGAGACTCTGCTGGCTCTTCTGCTCTTTGTTATACTGGATAATTTGTAGAACAGTCACCTTTTAGGCAAGTGGGTCTATCAAGCTCCTAGTCTACCATGCTAGAAGTTAGTATTATTAAGATTTTTGTTTTGAGATGGGATCCTGCTGTTTTGCCCATGCTGGTCTTGAATTCCAGCAATCCTCCTGCCTCAGTGTGTGGGACTACAGGTGCATGCCATTGCGCCTACCTCTAGAGCAACTCTTTGAATTTGGTAAAACTGAGAAAACCCACTAGTATAACTCAGAACTCGGCATACATCAATTCTTCACCCCAGAGAAAAACCCTGGGAGCTGAAGGAATGTGAGGAAAATTCCTTTCAGATTTGAAATCCACCACATGAGCTGAAAGGAAGCTGAAAATGGCCTGCCCGGTGCCTTCTACCTGCGGAGGCCAGTGTTTAACTGTGCCTGTCCTTGGTCACCACATCCTGTGGATCACGGGGAGGGGTGTCACAGGTGCCAGAGTGACAAGGCTGAGCAGGTGGACAGCCATCAGTGACCTAGCCCAGCCATGATTAGGCTAAGGAGATGGATCTTTAGAGAGCATTGCCCTGCAGACCTTCCTGGGCTGGCCTCCTCCCGTGGGTTCAGCTGTAGTTTGGGGATGAGACTGAAGGCCCTTGACATAGGACACCCTGTGTCCTTGTTTCTCTGTAGCACATTACTGTGTCTGTGAGGCCACAAGTAGTCTGTATCTGAGCAAGAAGCAATTCCCATTGCAACTGCATGCTACTAGATTTGGGATTTTTGGAATGAAATCTTCTTTTAAGATTAAAACCACTAAAATATGGCTGTCATAAAAAATAAAAACCTCAAAAACATTATTCTAAATGAAAGACGGCAGATATCAGAGTCCATATTATATGGTTTTATCCTTAGGAAATGTCCAGAAAAGGACATTTTTCAGAGACAAATGAGATTTAGTGGTGTCCTGAGAATGGCAAATGAGAGTGACCACAATGTTATGGGGACGGGGGGGGGTCTAAAACTTATGATTCAATGTTTTGGTAAATTACAAATCTCTAAAGTGTGGAGAGCCACAATGAATGACCACACCTTCCAGAGGTTCTCTGGTCTTGTGATAACCATTTAAGTAATTTTCTGTTCATCATCTCACCACTCTTATCAGTTGCTGAAGGTCATGTCTCATGCTTCCTCTGAGAAGGGAGCTTCCAGTGGGTTCTCACCAGTTGGGGGTTACTTTGAAAAAAGAATTTGACTTTCCCACGTTGTCTCAGTGCACCTGGCTGATTTCATATTTTTGTACTAGTTGAAAAGCTTTCCTTCTAGAAAACTGCCAATTAAACATTTCCTTAGAAAAATGTAATGGTACCTCCTGTTTTTCAAATTCAGAAATAGATTAGCATAGTTTCATCTTTAGGATAGTGTGGTGTGTTTTTGTGTGTGTGTAATAGAAATTGAGTGCTTTTAGATTTTGCACTGTAATAGTTTCTGATACCAACTGCTCAGAATTGGGATAAACTTCATGGGTTAAAAACATGGTGGTTTACAAGGCTGCCCTCACAGATTTAGGAATCCCCAGACCACCTTCACTTCTGAGAGCTGGCTACAAATTCAGGGCTCCCCACTACCCCTGTATGTTAGATAACTCACTAGAATGATTCTCAGAACTCAGGACAAAGGGCTATGTTTTTGTTGCTTGTTTTTGGTACCAGGGATTGAACCCAGGTGTGCTTAACCACTGAGTCACATCCCCAACCCAACCCTTTTTTATTTTTTATCAGAGACAGGATCTCTCTAAGCTGCTTAGGGCCTTTCTAAGATGCTGAGTCTGCCTCTGAACTTGAGAACCTCCTTCCTCAGCCTCTGGAGTCACTGGATCATGGATATGCACCACCATACAATATTACATTGTCATCATAAATTTAATGATAGCTAAAAGAGACCCAGTAGAACCAGCCTAAGGAAGAGATGTAGATTGGGCAAGGTCTAGGAACTTCCAAATGCAAAGCTCCTGTCATTTTCCAGGAGCACATTAGGCTACCTGCACACTTATGTGTGACAATACACAGAGTACTGCCAACCAGGGAGGCTCACCTGAGATCAGGGTCCAGGGTTTTAATTGGACTTTCATTACACAGATATAGTGGATTCTATCCTTGACCCCTCAGTTGAACCCAGTCACCAGCCCCCTTCCTTTCCCTAGAGGATGGACTGATACCACATGGCTCAAAGCCTCAACCCTCTAATCATTTGGTTGGTAATTCTGGCAAGGCCAGGCTGCCACTCTGCATATCATGTATGGTCGAAGGGCTCTCTTGTTGCTCAGGAAATTCCAAGGAACCGGCAACAAGGATTGACCAAATACTTTATTACATAGCACCCACCTTAAAACAAATCAGTCAAAAATCCTTCTTCACTTATTATTCAATTAAACATGTACCGCAGTCTGTCTGGGCAAAATACCTGGGAGGTGACAAGCAACTTGAAGGTTGAAGCGGGAACTGCTTCATTTCGGGAAAACTCAGCGGAAACTGAGCAAACTGAGCGGGAACTCAAGGTAGTGGGCACCCAAGGTAGTAAGAGCCGCTTTATTGCAGAACAGCAGAGGTATACATACCTAACTGATTACACACAGCTCGACTCAATTAGCATTATCTAGATACAACAGTCAGCCAATAAGGAATCCCCACCAACTTAATGGCTCAGTGGCGTTGTCTTACAAACCACTCCTCCTGGCAAACTGCCAGGCGCCATCTTGGTTTGCGGTCCCCAACAAACATGTAACAAACATGAAGATGACAGACATTCCTCAATAAACAACTGCAGTGTATCACTCCTATTTATAGACTCCCTGTTGAGGAGACTGGAAACCAAAGTCTTTGTCTAACACAGCAGGAGTGAGCTCAGCTACAATTACTAAGGAAGAAGAGGGGGACAGGAATCTGTGCCAAATACTCCAAGACATTTGGAGGTCACCTCAATGACCTTCTCTGGGACTTGGTTTTCTTCTCTAGAAGAGGAAGGGCTTTGCCCATGTGGAAATAAAGGCCTTTCAAATAAGAGCAGTCAGAGATGATTCAGAGGTTCCTATAACCAAGTCATCAGCCACCTCCACCTGCAGCAGACATCCAAATGCATGCAGGGAGTGAGACACATTTACAATGGAAAAAATAATAATAAAAGGAAGCTCATGTGTGCCCCAGGTTGAGAGCTGTTGGCGTGGAAAACTGGGCTTACCGAGCTGGGAGCAGGACATCTCATGTGGCTGCTTCAGGGAGATATGTGACTTTCCATGGTTGGTCCTGAGTTGGTAGTGGGGGCAAAAGACAGAGGAGATTCAGTAATTGACCAAGTTCAGGCCATGTCTGAGATGACTGCTGCACAGGTCACCTTCTGGCTTCCACGATGGTTGCTGAAGAAGTGTGAGCCAGACCTGTGGCTCAGTGGTGTGGCCATCTTCCGCTTGTGTGCTTATGGATCCCCCTTCTGCTCATTCTCTTGCTGGAGAGAGGCTGGCCAATTCAGGGACCACTAGAGATGCTATCTTCACCACGTGGGGAATGTTCCATTGTTCATGTACACCGTAGCACATGATCTTGTTATATCATCTTCATAATATCTGATAAGAAATGGTAGCCGTGCAGAAGAATGGAGCAAATTGTTCTCTTTAATGTGACCTCTAGCCCGTTCATTGATCCAAGTTCAGAAAGAAGCGCAGATGCCACCACGTCAAGCCAATGAGAAATCCAGAGCAATGCAGCAGCCCATCACTTCCTGTGCCAACGCACAGACACAGATCTGTATCCCAGGGAGAGCTGCTGTCAATAACTTATTCCAGAGTTAGTGATACTTTTGTTATTGGTTCCTTGAAAGGTCCTTTGCAAGGAGGTTCAACCTTTCCCCTGTGACTCTTAATAGACAAAATCTTGTGGTTTAATGTAACAAAGAGGGTCTTTAGGAAGATGCTGTGGGAAGGATCTAGACCCGAGTCCTTTGCAGTACTTTTCCATGCCTGAGAATAGCAGCGTAGATTTATCATTGGAGGCAAAACCCCCAAGTAAGTGGGCCTTACTGTACCAGTTCTCAGGGGAAGAATTGATGTGTCCCAAATGAGTGAATCTTATGGCCATAAGGAATTCTGTGAGTAAAACCTTTAGCCAGGAGTTCAAGGGTTTCTGAAAAATTTGCTCATTTTAATTTAAGAATAATGTTGGTTCTTTCAAGCTTTCTGGGAGATTATGTGTGGTAAAAACAGTGTCATTTTTAAACGTGGGGTAATGCCTTATGGAGTTCTAATGATTCCTGTAAAATATGTGCCTTGATCACTTGATATGAAAGTTAGGAGCCTCAGGTTGGGGGAAAAAAAACAAGCAGCTGCTAGTGGTTGTAAGGACTGTGCATGTTTAGCAAGGAAATGCTTCAGCTCATCCTGAAAACAGATATACATTGATGCATATATATTCCAACTCTTTAAGAATGGAAGCTGGGTAAGACCCACCTGAAGGTGTGCAGGGTGGCCCCGGAGGCTTTGGCTCCTGGCCATGCCCCACCTTTACAGGATTTCCAGAATTATGCTGACAGGTGATCCATAATCTGAAAATAACCTGTTAAAAAGCTCCCTTTTAAAAGTTCCTTCTCCAATACTAATTTAAGATAGTGACCAAGTTGTCTGTATTATGATGGGCAAATACATGGAGAAATTTAGATAATATCCATCTGAAATAATCTGATACCAGAAAGCAGCCATTTTGGGAGCACTAGAGATTATCCAAGTGAAGGTTATAATTTTTAATATTATTCTTTTTTCAGAACCAGGGTTTTCAGGTTGAGAATGTGTAATACTCTCTTTGAATCACTCTAGATTTACTCTTTGGGGTCCATTTAGGAGCATAACTTTGGCTGAGGCTGCTACTTTGACATAACTGCTTGCTAGAGCATTTCCTTTCACATCCATGGTGCCATTTCTCATTCTGACTTTGCATGGGCCACAGCCCTGATGATAGCCGCTCCTCTAAGAAGGAAGAAAGCTGCATCTACATGTTCCTTAATTTGTTCATTTTCATAGCAGAGGTTAGGAAACCCTCTTGTTTTCAAAGCATCCTAAAGTCACGTGATGCTGCCATGCAAACCTACTCTCAGTGCACATGAGTTGACAAACTCTGTGTAGTAAATGCAGTACATTTTGCCATCTGGTCTGACATCCCCTCAGGTCAACTATATTCTAAAGAGAATTCAAATTAGTGATCATGTATTCTGCTTGATAACCTCCAGTTTCAGTTCTGAGAGAGGATTCATCAACAAATAATAAGACAGGTTTCTTAATTGGAACTTCTAATAAATCCAAGTGAGCTACAGAGATTCTGTGATTAAGGAAAGACAACTGTGAGTGTCCCCTTCTGTGAAAAGCTAGAGAATGTCAGGATCCAGAGCACGAGAGTGGTAAAAAGAAATCTGAGAGGGAGAGAACAACACATGCCCTAAGAGGCTAATTAGCTACCTGAAAGTGAAAACCTCTTTGTTCACAGATGACATGATTTTGTACACAGAAAATCCTGAGCATCCACTAAAACCTATTAGAATACAAGAGTCCCACAACATTGCTAGAATCAAGATCAATATACAAAAATCACTACTACTTCTGTACATGCACAACAGGCAATCCAAAAATGAAATTGAGAAAACAATTCCATGTAAAATGTCACCAAAAAGAACAAAATACTTAGGAATAAAATAAAAAAGGAAGGGCAACATTTATATTCTGAAAGCTAAACACACTGGTTGAAAGAAATTAAAGAAGTTATAAAAAAGAAGTGGAAAAACATCCCATGTTCATGGTCAGAAGACATGCTATTGTCAAGATGACTGATCTATACAGTAAAGCACTCTCTATCAGAATCCCAGCTGTATTATTTGCGGAAATTGACATGTTGATTCTAATATTTACATGGAATTGCTAGATATCAAGAATAGCCAAAATAACTTTTAAAAAGAAGAACACAGTAGAAAAACCCATACTTCACAACTTTGAAACCTACTACAAAGCAACAGCAGTTAAGATAGTGTGGTACAGATGTTGTAGATCAATGGAATAGAATCGAGAGCTCAGAAGTAAACCTACATGTCTATGAATGGCTAATTTTCAACAAGTGTGACAAGACCATTCAATAAGGAAAAAATAGTCATTCCTTTCTTCTCTTTATCTTTTTCTTTCTTTTTTTCCTTCCCTTAACCAATGATGATGGAACACTTGGAGGGCCTATGCACAAGAATAAAGTTGGACCACATCTCACCAATATGAACACAAAATAGATTAAAGACCTAAATGTAAGAACTCTTAGAAGAAAACATGGATCAAATCTTCACGACCTCAGATTTCACAGTAAATTCTTAGACATGACACTAAATGCATAAGCAATGGCAATAAAATAGAAAAACACAATTGAAACTCAAGTCTTTGTGCTTCAAAGGATACTTATTAAGAAATGGAAATAAAACCTACAGAATGGAAGAAAATAATTACAAATCATGTACCAATAAGGGGCTTATATCCAAAATATTCAAAGAACCAATAAAACTGGATAATAAAAGACAATTAGATTAAAACAGCAATGCTTGAACTCCAAAACTATTGGCGAGAAATCAGAATCCTAAGCACTGCTGGTAGGACTGTAAAATATTGCAGCCACTTTGAAAAATAGTCTGGCAGAGTTACCATGTGACCTAGCAATTCTGCTCTTAGGTACATATCTAAAAGAACAAAAGCATGTTTACACAAAAGTTGTACATGCATGTTTATGGCAGCATTATTTATAATGGACAAAATGCAAAAGTAACCCAAATGTACATCAACTGAAGAATGGATAAGATGTAGTATATCCAAGCAAACAGAATGTTACTCAGCCATAAAATGTAAGGAAGTACAGATACCTGCGACAACATGGGTAAACCGCAACAATGTTATACTAAGTGAAAGAAGCCAGCCACAATGGACCATGTGTGACTGCATTGATAGAAATTTTCTAAAAGAGGCAAATCTATAGAGATAGAAAGTAGACTAGCTATTGCTTCAGGCTGGGGTAGCAGATGGGGATCAGGGGAGTGGCAGAGGGTAAGGGGGTTTCTCTTTGGAGTGATAAATGTGATCTAAAATTGACAGTGATGATGTTGCACAGCTCTGGGAATACACTAAAAATGGCTCCAGGGCCATGTGGATGGCTGACCACACAATGACAGATGAGCTCAACAGTAGTTTATAAAAGGAAGACACAGAATGTCCCACTGGGCAACATGGGGATGCATGTGGGTGCAGAGTGGACTAGCAGTGGCTGTGGGAGGCAGTTTTGTAGAAATGAGGATAAGGGGACCCCTGGCTCCTGGGGGAGGAAGTGACTAGCTTGTCTGAACACTTCTGCAAGCCGACTTCAAACTCACACATCTTACAAAAAGAAAACAAAACAAAATAAAATGGATTAAAGACTTAAGTGTAAAGCCCCAAACTACAAAACTTTTATAAATTAACAGGAGACAAGCTTTAGACCATGAATTAGGGATATGGTTCTTAGACACGACACCAGAAGAACAATGCATGAAGGGAAATTAATAAACTGGACTATCAAAATAAAAATCTGTTGCTTTGTGAATGGCCAAGTGGCCTTGCTAAAAGAATGAAAGGACAAACTGTGGATTGTGAGAAAATATTCGCAAATTATCTATTTGGAAATGGAATCGCCTAGAATAAAGAAAGAAATGAACAGTAACTGAACAGTAAAAGAAATCATCAGGGTTGGAGCTGTAGCTCCGTGGTTAAGCTCTTGCCTAGCATGTGTGTGGTCCTGAGTTCAATCCCCAGTACTGGGGGGAAAAAGAGAAAAACAAACAAACAAACAAATAATCCAACTAGAAACTGAGCAAAACATACAAACAGACATTTCACCAAAAAGGATATGCAGATAGATGGTTAAGAAAAAAACACACACACATGGAAGGAGTTCAGTGTTATTAACTATTAGGGTAATATAAATTAAAGCCTTAAGGAGATATCACTATATACCCACTAGAACAGCTTTTAAAATGGTGATAATACCACATGCTAGTGAGCATGCAGAGAGCATCTATCTCTTACACATTGCTGATGGGAATATAAAATGCTAAGACCACTTTGAAAAAACAGTTTGGCAGTTTTTTTGTTTGTTGTTTGGTACCAGGGATTGAACCCATGGGTATTTAACCACTGAGTCATATCCCCAGCCCTTTTTTATATTTTATTTAGAGCTAGGATCTCACCGAGTTGCTTAGGGCCTTGCTAAGTTGCTGAGCTGGCTTTGAACTCATAATCGTCCTGCCTCAGCCTCCCAAGCCACTGGGATAACAGGCATGTGTCACGGCACCCAGCTGGCAGTTTCTTTAAAAACAGAGCATATACTGACCATACATCTAGGAATCTTAGAACTTGGCATATTCCAGAGAAATGAAATCTTATGCCCATGCAGAAATAGGTATGGGGTTGGTATACACTTCAGAGAATTGAAAGCAGGGACTCAAAGACATGCTCATACACCCATGTTCATGGCAGCATTATTCACAATAGACAAAAGGTGGAAATAACCCAATTGTCCCTTGACAAGTGACTATATAAACACCACAGGGATGGAGGTGTATATAGTCAACAGCTGTATACATGACATATATATGGAGTTATATGTGTGTGCACACGCATGTGCATGCAAATGTTATTGATCTCTAAAGGATGATTCTGCCAAATGCTACTGAAGTGAAATCAACAAGAAAAAGGAGAAATACTGTGCGACTCTACTTGTATGAGGTACTCAGAGTAGACATACGTTATGAGACATAAAGGGGAAAGGTAGGGCTGAGAGACAGGAAGTGGGAGTTAGCATTTGGTAAGTACAGTTTCAGTTTTTCAAAATGTAAAGAATTTTTCCCTCAGTGCTAGGGATTGAACCAGGGGTGATCTACCACTGAGGTGTATCACTAGCTCTTTTTATTGTTTTTATTTCAAGATGGGGTCTCACTAAGTTGCTAAGGCTGGCCTTGAATTAGTGATGCTCCTGCCTTAGCTTCCTAAGCAGCTGGGATTACAGGTGTGCGCCACCACACCCAGCACAGATGAAATGAATACTATGAACAGAAGGTGATTATGATAGCAAAACAATATGAATTTATTTAATGCCACTGTTCTGCACACTTAAAATGGTTAAGATGGTAAAGTTTACATGTATTTGCTACAATTTTTAAAGTTTAAATGTCTAAAATATGTACATGATTGTTTATGATAGCTTTGGTTGGAATAGCCCCAAACTGGGAACAAGCCAAATATGCTAGAAAGGGCAAATGGTAAAACAAATGGCAGTAATAAGTACTTAGTAATAAAAGTGAGAAAGTATAAAACAACTTGAATAGACATCAACAGTCTAAAAGCCAACTCAAAACATCACTCACGGGGCTGGGGATGTAGCTCAAGTGGTAGTGCGCTCGCCTGGCGTGCATGCGGCCCGCATTTGATCCTCAGCACCACATACAAACAAAGATGTTGTGTCCGCCGAGAACTAAGAAAAAATAAATAAATATTAAAAAACTCTCTCTCTCTCTATCCCCCCCCACTCTCTCTTTAAAAAAACAAACAAAAAAATCACACACTATGTGACTCCATTTATTATTTTTTTATTTTTTATTTTTGTATTTGTTTCAGTTTAATCTTTAATGAAATACATATTTTATTTCAATTTCTTCTCTCTACATTTGAATGGTACCTATAAATGAATTTTATTCATCTTACGTCAACACATGAATTTCTTCTTTTGTGAGTAGGATGGTAATAACTAAATGTTCTCAAGTTTACAAAATTATAGATATGAAGAATAGATTGGTGGTTGACATCTTCCAGATGTTGGGAGGGTGGATGAGTGTCTCTACAGGTGAAAGGAGGGATCTTTGTGGAGACAGAAGTTTTGTACATTGATGGTGGTGGTGGTTACATAAGTCTACTTATGCTACAATTACATAGAACTCCACACACACACTTTCACAGATGAGTCCATGCAAAACTGATTAATCTGAACAAACTCAGTGGGTTACATCAACGCCAACTTCCTGGTTTTCACATTATACTTCTGTAAAATATTACCATTTCAGGAAACTGGGTGAATGGTGCATGGGTATCGTTTTGTCCTAATTTTGCAACTTTCTGTGAATGTATAATTATTTCAAATGTATAATTATTTAGGTATAAACAACATGCCAACCAAAATAAAAAAAAAACTTGCTAGTGACCTTACAGCATTTGAAGGCTTGACCACAACACAGACCAGAAAGTTGCCACCGATCTGACCTGGGCTGTCCATACTGAACTGGCTTTTGTCTCACTTAGCCACAAAGGTCAGCAGTGCACAACAACTGTGTCACTTTTTTTTTAACATTTATTTTTTAGTTGTGGTTGGGCACAATACCTTTGTTTCATTTATTCATTTTTACGTGGTGCTGAAGATCGAACCCAGGGCCTTGCATGTGCTCTACCGCTGAGCCACAACCCCAACCCAACTATGTCAGTCTTGGTCGGCTCTACCACGATTTTTACTTTTCTGTATATCTGAACATTCTAACCCTGATCCGATCGATCGTTAAAGACTATCTGAGCAGGAGTCCCTTTCTCACAACACATTCCTGCCGTCCTTTGTGGCAGGTTTGTGCATCATTTGTGCCAGAACAGACTGCATAAAGCGGAGCCTGAGAAGAACGGGAAAACCCTGGGATACGGTGTGTGACGACCACACGTTGAAATCAGAATAAATGCAGAAATGCCTGTGAAACTCGAGCAAAGTACTTCATCTGCAAAACTGCAAGGCTTTCCTGGAACGGGTTTCAATCTCTCCACCCTGTCTTATCCACCCTGTGGATCCTCCCTACACTTCGTGGGTCCCGGCCCTGGGTACCTTGGAGAGCTCGCTGCGCCAGCCGGACCTAACGGGCGCTCACAAGCGGCCGCCTCCAACTCGCCGACCCGCGCCTGGGCTGGCCCCGCCCCAGCCCCGCCCCCGGGCCCTAGCGCGAGGACCCCGCGAAGCTGTCCGCGGCTACGCCTGATCCAACCTACCCTGTGGCCCATCCGGATAATCCTTCCAACCCGATATGGGCTACAGGGTGGTCCTCGGGTCTCGCACCTCCAGCCGAGGGCTGGGGCCCGCCGTTTGACGAGGAGCCTCGCGGCAGGCGAAGGACCGGCTGCCCCGGAGGGAGGAGGCGCGGCTCGCGCTTCAGCATGGCGGCGGCGGTGCGCGCTGAGGGCCGCTTTCCTGCGCTGTGCGGTGTGTCGACCGGTGAGCGCGGGGAGGGGGAGCAGGAGCCAGGGGTCGCCAGGGCCTGCGGGAGTACGGGCGGAGGGAAGTGAGCAGCGTCTCGCGGCTCTCCCATCCAGCCCGGGACCGCTGGGTGACCTTGCGCGCGTTCCTTTCCTCTCTGGGCGTCGGGGCGCTTGGCTGTAACGTGACCGTGAAGTGCAGTCGGTTCTTCAGGGTTCGTGTCGGTGAAGAGGAGGGAACTGACGAGCCTTGCTTTCCCGGGCAGGCGCGACCCCCCGGGTCACATGGTGATGCCCACCGGGTTCGGGGCTGAGAGGCGCCCGCAGGGCTCTGAAGGTGATGGTGGTTCTCCAGGTGGAGTCGGAGAGCATTGGCCTCCGTCAGCTTAATTCCAGCTGGCCGGTGGCCTCCGTGCAGAGACGGATGACTCCCACGTCAGCCCGCAGTGTCGCCTTTCCTGTCCCCCGGGCTCTGATGGGTTGTGTGCACCCTAGGAAGGCGCCCTGCTGCTGTGTTGCCTAAGGTTGGCTCCAGGGCCGCTGCGTGGCCGCCGCCTGCCTTCTCTGCCCTATTTTGTTGTTAAGTCCACAGTTCAGCATTTCTAATTCTGGAACTCAGAGCCCCCTAAAACCCTCAAAGTTCTTTTTTTTTTTTTTTTTTGGTAACTCATTTTGCAGCAAAAAATTTCACCAGCAATCTTGGCAGAAAATCTGACCTTAATATTCTTTTCTTTTGTCTTTATGATTGTCTCTTCCCTTTTATTTTTCTTCCCCCATCTCCTAGTATTTCAAGGCTATCTTCCTTCATGAGTCTAAACTGTGTGCCAGCCACTGTCTTCCTCTGTTCATGCGTTTTCCCTCACTGCCTTCCCAGTCCCTTTATGGAGTAGATTCTGTTATTACACTCTTTATACAGGTGGTGGAGGGAGCCACATAGATGGAACAAGGGACATAGGTTTTTGCACCCAAAATTCCTGACACCAAAGTGTGTTTCCCTGCCCCCCCTTTTTTGTCTTCTTGTGTATAACTATTTTTTTTCAGCTTTATTGAACTATAATTCACATACCATACAGTTCATCTATTTGAAGTGCACAATATTTGCACAAACCTTTGCATTTATCATTATAATCTAATTAGAACATTTTTATCACTCCAAGAAGGAAGCTTTTTAGCTGTAGCCACCACTGATCTATTTTCCACTCTTCTTAGCTCTCCTGTCCTAGACATTTTATATAAGTAGAACCACATACATGGCTGGCTTATTTAGTGCAAGGTCATCAAGATTCATCCACATTGTAACATGTATCATCCTGAATTTCTTAGGGCCGAATTGTAACGTGTCCATCACCACACTTTATCTGCTCATCAGTTGAGGGACACTTGAGTTGTTTTCCATCTTTTGTCTATTATGCCTAATGTTGCTGTAAACATTAGCATGCCATGTTTTCACATGTGTGTCTATTTTCTTTTCTCTTGAGTATGTGCCTGGGAATGGAGTTGCTGGATAAAATGGTAATTCCACACTTGAGGGATGGCCAGAATGTTTTCAAAGTACCTGAGGGTACAGTGAGGGTTTTGATTTTTCTTTAGCAACATTTCTTATTATCTGTTCTTTTGATTATAGCCATCCTAGTGAGTATGAAATGGTATTAATTTGAAATTTTGATTTGCATTTCCCTGATGGATAATGAATGTATTTTCATGTGCTTATTAGCCATTTTTACATGTTTTTTTTGAGAAATGTCTGTTCAAGTGTTTTGGCTCTTTTAAAATTGGGTTTTCATTTTATTATTGAATTGTAAGGAGTTCTAAAGATGTCTAATCAGATGTATGATTTGCAGAATTTTATTCCATATGTTGTTTTTTAACTTTCTTAATAGTTTGTGGGTTTTTTGTTTTTTGGTTTTTTTTTTTTTTTTTTGTACTGAGGGTTGAACCCAGGGGTGCCTAATCACTGAGACACATTTTCAACCCTTGTTTATATATATATTTTTAGAGACAGGGTCTCACTGAGTTGCTTAGGGGTTTTCTAAGGCTGGCTTTGAACTCAACAATCCTCCTGCCTCAGCCCCTAGAGCTGCTGGGAATATAGGCATGCACCACGAAGCCTGGCTTGATAGTGTTTTTTTGAGGCATACAAGGTTTTTGTTTATTTGTTTTTGTAGTGCTAGAGCCTGAACCCAGGCATGCTGGTTCTTCTACCGCTGAGCTGAGCTTTATCCCCATCCCCGAAACACAGGTTTTAAATTTTGGTGAAGTCTGGTTTATGGGTTTTTTCTTTTTTTTTCTTTTTATCACTTGTACTTTTGGAGTTATGTTTAAGAAACATTGCTAGACCCGAGGTCATGATAATTTACCTCTGTTTTTCTTCTAGGAGTTTTATAGTTGTAGCTGTTACCTTCAGGTCTTTAGTCCATTTTGAATTAAGTTGTACATAAGGTGTGAGGTAGGGCTCCAACTTCATTCTTCTTTTTTTTTTTTTTTTTTTTTAGAGATAGAGAGAGAGAGAGAGAGAGAGAGAATTTTTCATATTTATTTTTTAGTTCTCGGCAGACACAACATCTTTGTTGGTATGTGGTGCTGAGGATCGAACCCGGGCCGCTCGCATGCCAGGCGAGCGCGCTAATGCCTGAGCCACATCCCCAGCCCCAAATAATTAAGTTGTATTTTTTTAAATATCTTTTTTATTGTTGTTGTTTATTTTTTTTTTTTTTATGTGGTGATGGGGATTGAACTCAGGACCTCATGTGTGCTAGGCAGGCACTTTACCACTGAGCTATCTCCCCAGCCCCCCAACTTCATTCTTCTATGGGTTGACACCCTGTTATTCCAACACCATTTATTGAACACATTCCTTTTCCCCTATTGAATGGTCATGGTCCCTCTGCCAAAAACCAGTTGCCCACAAATGCTGTCTAAGTGTGTTCTGGAGAACCACACTGTATGAAGGGTTGCACAGGGAGGTACAGTCAGCCTGGTGCTGTGGGGGCTCCAGAAGGTGGAGGTTTCACAAGAGCTGCTGAGCCTCCAGGATCTGGTGGATCCAGGATCTCATATACAAAAGTGTATGAGAGCGAATTCAAGACTAACTGTGTGTTTGGATGGCTATGGGGAGGGTGGGGCAGGGGCAGCAGGAGGCTGGTGTGGAAGCCTGGGGCCATGTGGCAGTCCTGCAGGCTGTGCCCAGAATTTGTAACTTGGCAGCAGGAAGCCAGGGAAGGACATGTCAGGGCTGTTAATTGATGAAGCCTCTTACTGTAGAAAGGTGGTAAATACAAGGGGAGAGGTGGGAGACCCATTAAAAAACCTTGAACCTGTGTCTGAGTGATGCTAAGGCCTGAACAAAGAAGTGGCAACAGGACCACAGCAGAGGTGTGGCCCACGGCAGAGGGATTTTTAAGGTGACTGCCAAGCATGAAGCCTGGTTGATGGGAGGGTGAAGAGAAGGTGCAGCATGATGGCAGCTACCTGGCCAGTGGTCACTAAGCCTGGAAATCACTCATCCACTTCTCTTAGTTCTTTAATTCTGTGGATGGTATTATTCTGTGAATGTTACTGTTTTATTTATTTTTGGGGTACTGGGCATTGCACCCTATTGTGCTTTACAGAGCCACATCCTCAACCCTTTATATCTCCAGACCTGAATTTGCACTTCCCCTGCCTTAGCCTCCTCGGTATCTGTGGTTGCGGGTTTGTGCCACAGTAGGTGGCTCACCTTATTATTTTAAATGTCCCTCTTCATGTAGGAATGTATCTTTAAAATTTATTTATTCTTGTTGGAGGCCTGTGGACATAGCTAAGTGGTAAAGCACTTGCCCAGCATATGTGAGGCTCTGGGTTCTATTGCCCACACCATAAAACAACTCCACTTTTTGCTGAGTGCAGAGGCCTTCATCTGTAATCCCAGCAACTTGGGAGCCTGAGACAGGAGAATTGCAAGTTGGAAACCAGTCTGGGCAACTTAGGGAGACCCTTTCTCAAAAAACGAAGAGGGGATGTGGCTCAGTGGTGAAGCACGTGCCTGCAGGCTCCGGGCCCTGGGTTCAACCCCAGCACTGGAACCAAAAAATATTTATTTACTTATTTTTAATTGACAGGTCATTTCTGGTGCTGGCAGCTTTCCCTGAACACCTTTCCAACAGCTTCTGTTTTGGCGCTGAAGACCACTCTCAGCAATGGTGAGATTCATTTGGGAAGTATCTGTTCTCATAAGATTTAATAAGAGTTTCTGTAGATTTGAAAATGTGAATGGACAAGGCATGTCCTTGATGATGGTATTGTACCGTCTTGAGTATTTTTCAAATTTTTTATGAGTGCAATTGTTGTAGTTCAAGGCTTTAAAAAATAATGGTTGCCATTTTTGAGTAGGTGTTGTGCACTAGGCTTGAAACATATCACCTTGTTCAGCCCTCACACTGGCTTTCATGAGCTTATTCGCATTTTAGAGATGATAAGGTGAATCTCTGAGAAGCCAAGTGACTTGTTCAAGATCATGCAGCCAGGCCAGGCACAGTAGTGCACACTTGTAATCCCAGTGACTTCGGAGGCTGAGGCAGGAGGTTGCAAGTTCAAGGCCAGCTCTGTCTTAAAATAAAAATAAAAAGGACTAGGGATGGGGCTCAGTGGTTAAATACCCCTGAATTCAATGCCCAGTACCTTCCCCCAAAAAAGAATGAAAGAAATCACACAGCCAGTGAAGCAGGGCTGGTCCCAGAGCTTTCTGGCTGTTGTGATGCCCCCTCCTGTGGACACAGACTTCCTTGACATAGTGCAGGGCCTCTGTTCAGCTTCCTTCTGGGAAGTCCAGGCCAACCTTGCTGTGCAAGGAAGCCTGGCCCTTTCACCTTGAGCTTCTGGGACTCCTGAGTGCTGGGCTTCCCTGTGGGTCTCCTGCCTTTTCCTCTTGTAGACCCACCTGTGAGATGCCTTGGAGATCCTGGGAGAAGTCCAGCTGACAGGGCTTTCTCCCTAATGGCAGATTTCCTACGACCTGTCATACCCACTGTGAATCAACCAGTTTGATTTGTTGCTTGGTTGATTCACTCACTGATTTATAAACAGTTTATTTACCCCTTAACATGTGCCAGGCACTGCCCTGACCTGAGCCGGTGTAGGGCCTGATAGGGATAGCTGTCCTCACTGCAGGTTGCTGTGCTATTCCTTAAAATATTAACTTTCAGGCTGGGGGTGCGGCTCAGAGGTTGAGCCTTGCCTAGGGTGCCCAAGGCCCGAAATTGAATCCCCAGCTCCACACCGGAAGTAAAAAAAAAAAAAAAAATTGAGTTTCCAAAAGGTCGTAAAAGGCTCAGAGCTTTCATTCCTAGTCCTTTTCTGCTCCTTCCCATCATCTAGGAACACTAATTCTTTCACCTTCCTCTGGTTATATTTCTAAATACACTCAGTCTTCTTTAAACAACATTGTTATGCTAATTGGAGATGTAACAGTCTATCCTTACCCTTACTTTCTTCCAGTATAGGTAGAAGCCGAGTTTGGACTGAATCTCTGGGCATTGTTTTTGTTATTAAATTATGTGCACATTCAGAGTGGAGCTAGGTAGTATTCTACTGTTACATTTTTTCCTGAAATTCATAATTGCCTGACTTTTAAGAAGTTGATTGCTTTCCTTATCACTCTATTTTTCTAAATGCTGCAACAAATTAGTCAGAAACATAGTAATAAATTTTCTAAAATCTCTCACCAACCAGTTTTCCTAGAAGAGACCCAAGTGAGAAGGAAGGAGTTCTTGGTGTAGAACGTGATGTGTGCTGAGGTAGAACCCTGGGGGCCTCTCCGTCCCCACCTGAGGGGTTGTGGCCTATCCCACTTTAGGCTGCAGGGTTGTTGCTTCCTGAGTCTGGGGTCTCATGACCTAAACTTAATAAGAACTCAAAGGATCAGAACAGAGTTGATAAGTGAGGTGGATTGTGATCTGTAAGTGAGCTTCAGAACGTGACTCAGCCTGAACTACTGAACTTTCTTCTTTAAAAAATCATAACACGGGGCTGGGGATGTGGCTCAAGCAGTAGCACACTCCCCTGGCATGGGTGCGGCCCGGGTTCAATCCTCAGCACCACATACAAACAAAGATGTTGTGTCTGCCGAAAACTAAAATGTAAATAAAATATTAAAAAAAAAATCGTGACACAATGTAAGCAAAACCATTTATACAAGTGTGCATGAAAATTGACTGTTGTTTTGGTGGTACTGAGGATTGAACTGAGGGGCACCCTATCACTAAGCTACATAACCAGCCCTTTTGATATATTTTTTCTTTGTTTATTTTTTTGATGGTGCTGGGGATTGAATCCAGGGCCTTGGGCATGCAAGGCAAGCACTCTACCAACTGAGCTATATCCCAGACCTATGTTTTATTTTGAAACAGGTTCTTGCTAAGTTGCTAAGGCTGGCTTCGAACTTGCAATCCTTTGCCTCAGTCTCCTGAGTCACTGGGATTACAGCCATGTGCCATGCACCCAGAAAAAGTGACTATTTCTAATGTGTACAAAGCCCTGGGTTCAATCCCCAGTTCTTCCCTGCCTCCCATTAAAACAAACAAACAAAAAACAAGTGGCTATTTCTAAATTCTAAAGTTGATTTCTTTTTATTTTTGACAGTTGGTTTCTTTTAGGCTGGGTACATTATTAGCTATGAGTGATATTTCAGTCTTTCCAAAAAATCTGTTAATAATTTTTACACTTCTTGAACTACATTAAAGATTATAATGCTGAACAGAGCAAGATGAAATGTTTTAATATTAGATATGTGTTGAAGATGAAGGTGTTTACAAGAAAGGCTGTGTATAGCAGAATGAGATTTGTAATGATAAAGTTCTGGTTTGTTAAACAATGAAGACCCAGGGCTGGGGTTGTAGCTCAGTAGCAGAGTGCTTGCCTAGCATGTGAGGCACTAGGTTTGATCCTCAGCACCACATATAAATAAATAAAGATCCATCAACAACTTCAAAAAAAATGAAGACCCAATGTTTTCTGGCTACATTTTATTTGGTAGTTCATCAGGTGGGCTACAGGTCTAGAGGACATCTGTGTGCTTGGTGCGATCTCCCTCCCCACAGGTGAGCAAATCATCTGGAATCGAAATTAGTGTTGAAATCTCATCCAGTCATCCAGTTCCTTGTGGCATTGGCAAATGTATCTCATAGGCCTACATTTGAAACAAAATGGTCGTATTAAGTGCTGTCCAGTAATCAAAGATTATCCCTTTGTGTTTGGGTCTCTGTATTCAGGGGAACTATTTCGATGGCTTCCTACCACCCTTAGATGTCACTCTCCCTGTCCTTACCCGCTTTCTTTCTCTGGTCCTGTGAGTCATGGTTGATGCTGCTGATGAATCTGCAGTTACTGTCCTCTGCATGGCTTCACTCAGACTTGAAAACAGCTGTTGTCAGGTTTTTGTTTTGTGTTTATCAAGCCAATACCCTAAAGGCCACTTTCCCTCCAGGGCTGTTTGAATCCTGTCACTTCTCTAGTGAAGCACAGAGCTCAAGAATCTGTGCATGCACTGATCTTGCCAGCACTGTCCCACTCCTTCATCACCACCTGTTCCTGTCACCTCTGCCTTCTTCCTCACGTGAAACCGCCATCCCTGGGACTGGTCAGATGGCTTCCTCTCAGACATGGCTGTTCTAAAACCTTTTCTCAAGTAATAGATGCATGTGGTTAAAAAAAAAAAAAATCCCTCAAAATACAAAAATGCGGGTCTTTCACATCCAACCTTAAGTGCCCCTGTTTTCTTCCACAGAGGCAGCCGCTCCTCAGTCTCTTGCCTGATCTTCTGGAGCTGTCTACAGCATGCCTTCCCTGCTTCCCTGTGTTTTGAACATAAAGGGCAGGGTACCCTCTACACATTGAGTCTTGTTCTTCTGAAGAGTTTCACTTGAAGGTCTTTCCTCATCTGTCCACTGCCCAGCTGCATACAGCAGAGGGCGCCATTTGCCCAGAGCAGCCCAGGAGCTTGGGCTGGATAATGCAGGGCAGAAACCCTGGCTGTACAGAGCTTTCTTGAGACTGGGACATCCACTGTGGAAATGAACCATGACCTCTCTAGGAAGGGCATTTAGGTGGCTTTCATTCCTAAAAGTTTGGTTTTATTTTTTAAATAACAATTGTCCTCAAAATATGATTCTTAAAAGATTAGAATTTTTAGAGACTTATTTTCATCAAGTCACAGTTATTTGGTGCTGGCAGCTCCACAGCCAGGGAGCATCTAACTTGGTTTTGTTTCATCTCTCTGTAGGCCCTTTGTCACTGCAGGGAACCAGAGACAGCCGACACTTCACCAGCTTGAGTCATGCGCTACAGACACAGTGCTGTATCTCTCCTCCCGCCAGCCAGTCAGGCCAGCAGTATAGACCCTACAGCTTCTTCACTAAATGTAGGTAGACTGGCACACACTTCCACTTCCTGCAACAGGAAAGTAGGGGTGCTTTCCTATCTTAATTTTTCTTCTGTCATAAACGAATTAACATTTTAGTGATTATTCAACTAAAAATGCAACTAGAATTATCTCATGTGCTACAGCTGTATTTGGAGAGCACTAGTTTATCTGAGCCCCTCATTTGGGGCACCCAAGGCCTAGAAGTATTGAATTGTGCCCCAGATACCCTGCTGATTTAGAGTCACACCAAGAAGGCCCTTACTGTTTTTAGCTGGGCCTTTGCTAGGACATATCATTTGGAGAAGTTCAAGAGATGTCACTACTGAGACCTGAGTTGTGATTGGCAGACATCAGGGAAGCAAGTCTACTTAATGGTCAGGGACTTACTGGGATATAATGTTAGCCATCTTTTGTGGAAACAAAGTGGAATTGTCTCCTCTTGTGTTTTCCAAATGTAATCATGTTTTATGTTCACTGTATGATTTTATTTTATTTTCATTACCTCAGTGACATGGATGAAGCTGGGCTTTGTGGCCTTTCTTATTCTTAGGAGAGTGTAGATCTTTGCTTTACAACTACAGAGTTTTTCAAAACCCCGTTTCCTTACAGTGACAGCAGATGAGCTCTGGAAAGGTGCTTTAGCAGAGACTGGTGCTGGGGCAAGAAAAGGAAGAGGCAAAAGAAGCAAAAAAAAGAGAAGGAAGGATCTGAACAGGGGTCAGGTCATTGGTGAAGGTAAACGTGTTTGGTTGTTTTGACAGTTTTCAGATTTGGTCCTGAACTTGGGGTGGGAAACTGATGATCTTGGGAAGGGGAGAAATAGCAAGCAAGCTGGGTCTGAGGGAGGCCTGGGGGGGCCCAACGGCAAACTTTGTTCTAAAAAGAGTCTATGTGCTTTTAAAGTGTTTTCCCCCGATTTTATGGATATTTGGCAAACTGGAAACATTCTCATTAAGTGCATAAGAATCCATGGTTTAGAGTCCAACCAGGGGGCTTACCAGCTGCCCCAGAGTGTCACGTACTCCATGGGGCACAGCTGTGATAGGTCCTGTGCTGCACACAGCCCAGTGCAAGCAGGTGGAGCTCGCAGAGAGCTGGCAGGCTTCCCCTGCCCAGAGAAGACAGTGACCAAGAGCAGATCTGTAGTCACAGGGCCTGTTGCCGCTACTCAACTGGGCTGCTGTCACACAGAAACTGCCCTGGACAGCGCATGGTTGGACAGGCCCAGCTGTGTTCCGGTAAAACTTTATTTACAAATCAGCTGGTGGGCCGCACTTGGCCTTGGTCCTTCACATGCTGATGTGATTGTTTATACTTGTGCTTTTGAAAGCAAAAATAGGATAGGTGAACTTGAATTGGCTTATTTTTACTGTTGTGCAGACTCATCGCTTTTGATACTAACAACCTTTCAGAAATAAAGGAAGCACCTTGTGCTGCACTTCTAAGATTGCACATCTGCTTGGGTGCTTTTACTACTTGTATCTTGTTTTAGTTTTTAAGCATTTTTAAGCATTTGTTATTTATTTTTAATAATGTTAATAATAATAATAATAATTATTATTATTATTATTATTTTTGAGACAGGTCTTGCCATCTGGTCTTGCCAGGCTGGTCTTGAACTTGCAGGTTAAAACCTCCCTCCTGTCTCAGCCTCCCACCTAGCTGGGACTGCTCACATGCACCACTGTGTCTGGCTATAATTTATTTTTTCAAATTATAAAAATCGTATGCATACCTTCTCAGTAAAAACGCAGAGTGTAGAGAAAACTAAAAGCCCCTGATGTCCTTCCTGCCGTCCACATTCCCATTGTCTCCCCTGAGGGGCCACTGGTCTCATATTGGTATTTCCTTCAGTTGTTTTTGTGTGTGCTGGTGCGCGCTTTTGTATCAATTCCTTAAAGAAATAGATATCGTCTTTAAAAAGAAAAGAAAAGAAAAAGATAATTATACTATATGGTACATGCAATTGAATAATCTGCTTTTTTTTTTTTTTTTTTAACCCAATAAGAGGTCTCAGGGCTGGACATGGTGGCAAACCCCTTAACCCCAGCGACTGGAGAAGCTGAGGCAGGAGGATGACAAGTTTCAAGGCCCGCCTCAAGAATTTAGTGAGACCCTGTCTCAAAATAAATAAAAAGGGTTGGGGATGTGGCTCAGTGGTAGAACGCCACTGGGTTCAATTTCCAGAACCAAAAGTAATAATAATAACATGTCTTAGAAATCATTCCACATCAGAACCTGGAGAGCAAGAGAGAGAGAGAAATTAATATTTTATTTTTTAGTTTTTGGTGGACACAACATCTTTCTTTGTATGTGGTGCTGAGGATTAAACCCCGCGCCGCGCGCATGCCAGGCAAGCGCACTACTGCTTGAGAGCCACATCCCCAGCCCGAGAGCAACGGCTTTTGATTTTGTGCAGGATATGGCACCTGCTGGCTGTGCGTTCAGCCGTTCCTCTGTTGCCGACCTGCGTTACAGGTCGTGTTTCAGCAGACATCTTAGCGCTCACAGGCCTCACGAGTGTTTCTCTTGGTAAAAGTGAAAATGCGGTCACATGCCTGTAGGGTAGATGTGCATAAAACTGTGACAGTGCCAGGTCACCTGCCAAGTGATCGCATCAGCTCCAACTCCACAATACTGTGCTGGTGTCTGTGCACGCGTTCCCTGGCATCTTAGCAACATGAAGAGTGAGCACCTTTTAGAAGTTGTCACTTACCTATAATCTTTACCCTTCAGGACGCTCCGGCTTCTTGTGGCCGGGTCTGAATGCCCCTCTCATGAGAAATGGAGCCGTGCAGACCATTGCCCAGAGGAGCAAGGAGGAGCAGGAGCAGGTGGTGGCTGACATGCTCCAGCAGAGGGAAGAGTGGGACTGGAAGCGGAGGATGAAAGTGAAGCGGGAGCGAGGCTGGAGCGGGAACACATGGGGTGGCCTCAGTGTCGGTCCCCCGGACCCTGGTCCCAATGGAGGTAGTGGAGGCCTGGTTTGCTTGCCTTTGGTAGAGGACGTATCGTCCTACAGTGTTTCTGAAAATAATTTAATTGTTTACTTGTCTGTTTAGATTACCCTTTCTGAAAAAAGAATTTGACCTCTTTGACTAACTTTCCACATTGTTATCCCAGTTGCATTTGTGGGACACTAGAGGCCTGTAACCAGGAAGTGTTCCTCCAACAGGATGGAAAGCCCTGGGTCCCAGTGCCTTAGCAGGTGCCTTAGACATGGTGGTGTGCATTATAGATCTGTAGGGCACAGCGTTTCCCAAACACGTGGCCTCAGGCTTGGAGTGCTGTTTAACAGCAGAGTTGAGAGACCCCAGAGAGCTGTCACTAAGCCTTCGTAAAAGCAAACATGAAACAAAAACTGACGACACTTAGGCTGAATTAGAAAACAAAGCCTCCCCCTCCCCACAGAGGCAGATTCACCTGAAAATCTTGCTCTTGCCAGTGAGTGGGAGAGGAGGAAGCAAACAGGAGTTTGGCTCAAAGTAGAGGAATGGTTGGGCTGGAGAGGATGGGGCGAGCGTGCAGGAGGGTGGAGGTCTGGGAGGGAGAGGACCTGCCCACGAGCCAAGTCCCCAGTAACCAGATCCAGAGTTTAGACAGACAGGCTGCTGTTAGCCAGCAGGGGCAAGGTGCAGGTTTGGGTGAGCCTGTGCAATGAGGGTGGAAAGGCGGGGAGGTCACCTGGTATCTGGTAGCTTTGGTCAGGAGTCATCAAGCCAGATAGTGGCATTGGTGAACATGGCCACCAGAATATTTCTTGATGAGAAGGTGGCACTTGGCACTGGCTTCACTATCACCCAGTGGGTGGGACCCTGGCAGTGTCCAGGAAAGAAGATTGACTCTGGAGCTGACCGCTTTCAAAGCCGACTGCTGGGTACAGAAGCTTTTATTCTGCTCTCCTATTTTATTTTGTAATTGAGATTTTGTGTAATAAGTAAAAGCAAGAGAATTGGGGAGTGTTGGAAACAGCTGTGGTGGTGAGCAGAGGCTGAATTAAGAGAACTGAAAGCTGAGGAGCCGGGAGTTCCCGAGTGGGTCAGACCCGCAGTTGAGAGTGGTGAGCATAGGCCAGGCTCTGATCTCTCCCTGCAGCAGCAGCAGGCCACTTGTGACCAGACAGCTGCGTGGGTTCTGGCCTGGAGAGGGCGGTAGAGACAAAAGTGTAGGGATTGAGGACGTTGGCGAGATCTATGAGGAGTGAGGGACTTTGGTGTCTTTGAGGGACTTTGGTGAGAGAGGCTGTGAAGAGCCCAGGAGACCAGATGGGAAAGCAGCGAGGAAGGCTCTGGAGGTGTCGGCGCTCCAGGAACCTGTGCCTCGGGAGCCGGCAGCAGGGAGCTGGAGAGGGGGAGGCTGCGGTCAGAGAGTCGTGGCTGAGCTCGTGAAGTCAGGCCAGGCAGTCCCCGTGGATGATGGGAACTGGGACGCAGCCTGGAGAGCGGCACCAGAGAGCTCAGGTTCTTCCCATTAGAAGTCTGAGGGCACCTGGGAAAGGCTGTCCCACGTGAGCAGCGTGGATGCTCTTATCTGTGTGCTTTTTCTTCTCTCCTTGTAGAGACCTATGAGGACTTTGATACCAGGATACTCGAGGTAGGCCTGCCGAGCTCAACTCCCAGGGTCCTCTGGAGAGGTTGCCGGGGTCGGGTGGGCAGGAGGAGCTGAGCAGAGCTGTGGTGACAGTGATCTCTCGGACACAGACTCAAGTTCAGGGAGGAATTAACACAATTTGAAGTTCAGTTCCTTCATGTTGGTGGTCCCCACTGCTGCCTTGGTTTGTGGGGACTATGAAATTGAGGTTTGTGAGGGGCAAATTCAGGAGCAGAATTTGGAGATTATGTTAAGTTCCTTCTTCCTGGAGCTAGAGTGTGCTATGTGGTGGCCTCTTGTGGAGCTGTACACCAGTTGTATCTAGGACACAATCAGAGAACAGGTTGGGAGGAGCAGGGGCAGGGGCAGAAAGCCTCAGGTTATGGCCAGTGTGCAGTTTGACTAGGGCAGTGGTCTCTGGGCTGCTCACAGATCCTGTATCAGGTGTGCTTGAACCACCCTTCCAGGGTGGTTCTCTGATGGCCAGTGTTCCTTGGAGCTGGCACTGTGCATTTAATCAGTGTTTCATAATGTGGAACAGAGCCGGGCTCGGTGGTGCACAGCTGAAATCCCAGTAGTTTGGGAGGCTAAGGAGGGAGGATGGTGAGTTCCACAGCCTCAGCAAAAGCAAGGCCCTAAGCAACTCAGTGAGACCCTGTCTCTAAATAAAATACGAAAAAGGGATGGGGATGTGGCTCAGTGGTCAAGTGCCCTGAGTTCAATTCCCAGTACCTCCCCAAATTGTGGAATAAGTTATATATCAAATTTGTGACAAAGCCTCTCTGAATATGTATATTATTTCTTCAATATCAGTTATATTATGGAATTTTTAAAATATGTTTACAAGTGTTTTATGTTGGTATCCCATTGTGTGTTATTCCCCCCACCCCAATTCTAGAGATTGAACCCAGGGCTTTGTGCATTGCTAGGCAAACACTCTGCCACCAAACCACATCCCCAGCCCTTTTAACTTTTTATTTTGAGAAGGGTCTCGCTAAGTTGCCCAGGCTGGCCTTGACTTTGCCTTCTTCCTGCTTCAGTCTCCTGAGTCACATGGATTACAGGCGTGTGCCCCTACACACACCCCAGTTCATAGCTTTTGAAAGTTAATCCCACTGAAAGAGTCTTTCATATGTAGGTTGTTTCCTATAAGATCATTCAAAAGTGTGGCCTCAGCCTCCCTTTTCCTTAAACTTCTTCCTAGGAAGGAAAGGGGACAACTGTCATTTAAGCAGTTTAGTTAATAGTTTCATAATTCCTGGCCTTTAAAATAGGCTGAAAAAATGGGAGATTTTCCTGAAGTTTATAATGAATAGGTGTTTCCAAATTCTGTATTCTTGTTTAAGCCTGATCCTTAACATAGCAGTCCAGTCCTGCGAAGTTTTTTCCTTACGTTGCATTTCATCATTTCTAAGATATTTTAGTACCTTTGATACTGGAATTTGTCTTATAATCAGTGTTAAACTATTTCAAAGTTTAATCCATAGTGTTTTCTTTCCTGTGTACATTTATTAAGATGGGGTACATTGAGTTGTGTAGTTGTAAATTCCTTTAAAGATTATCTTAGTTAACTCTCCTAATAACCCAATGAAATAGGAAGAGAAAGTCTTATTTCCATTGTGTTCCCGAAATGCTTCAGAGGGAGGGTTTGTTTGGGAAGTTTGCTTTTGTGCCTACAGACTGGAGGAGGTGCTGGGTCCTGCACCAAGCCTTGTGTGGCTGAGCCAGCAGGTCCTCGTCCTCTACCTCAGAGTTTTCTTCAGCTGTCCTATTGATGAAGCATTTTGTCTTTTAGGTCAGAAATGTTTTCAATATGACAGCCAAAGAGGGAAGGAAGAGATCAGTCCGTGTTCTGGTGGCTGTGGGGAATGGGCAGGGAGCTGCAGGTGAGTGGGGTGACGCTGGACACAAAGAGGCCTGGCTGCCCGGCTGGAAGCCAGGGCCCTGCTGCCAGTCTCACTTTTTCTACTAATAGAGCCGCCTAGAGGTCTGGGCTCACAAACCTGGTGGTAAACCACGAAGCTTCTCAGAGAAAGAAAGAAAAGCTCTTAAGGCCTACATCTGAGGACTGGGTATTTTAAAGGGCTTAAGACACTATTGTATGGTGCATAATAGTGAAAACTTAGAACAAGTTCAATCGGGCCTGGTTACAGGATAGCTGTCCAATATAATATTCTTTTTTTTAATATTTATTTTTAGTTATAGGTGGACACAAGATCTTTATTTTTTATGTGGTGCTAAGGATCAAACCCAGTGCCTCACGCATGCCAGGCGAGTGCTCTCCCTCTGAGCCACAACCACAGGCCTCCAAAGTAATATTCTATAGCCATTAAAGAATTGTGAAAAATTACTTACACAATAAGTAATTTTGGTTAAAAATTTGTCATGTAATCATGATTTTTTTTTTAAAGTCATTTATATGCAAGGAAAAAAACTAGAAGACTGTACACTGACTGATAAGTGTTCACTTGGGTTAGCAGGTTTGTCAGTCATTTAAATTTTCTTCTTTAGACTTTTAAAGTTTCCCTACTGAACATCTTGTTTTTGAAATGTGTTCACATAGAACTGAAAAACTGTTTGTTGCTTCCTTTTGAAAATTTCAAAGCAAAAGCAAAAGACATGATAGTGCGTTGCTGTAAGAGACCATGGTTAGCAGAACTGTTGTCTCTTTTCAAAAATATCTTTTCTGAAATTTTGTGTCCCTTTACCTTTTTATCAAAAGCTTAGCAGAGATCTTATTATAGCCATGAATTTGCACCTTGCTCTTCTTGCTTGGTTTTGCCCTGAGAGGTCTTCTGTTAGCATAAGCAGATTTCTGGTATTGGTTTCATAGTGTTCCAGTGTGTGCATAGACATGATTTTTGACCCAATCCCTATTGTTTCCAAATTTGTATCATTTATTACAAACAACAACAATAACATTGACCTTTTTGTACATGGAGCTTGTTGAACTTTTGGAAATATAGAAATAGGAGAAATGTCTTGAAATTGCTGCCGCACTGGGTGTAAATGTCAAGTATTGCCAGATCTCCTCCTCAAAGGTTGCATCAGTTTATGTCCCTCTGTACCACCCATCCTTGCCCTGAGTAGTATCAGACTTTACTGATTGTCAGTATGATCCCTGAAACGTCTCTCCCAGTTTACACCTGTACTTTCTAAGTTAGGAGAGTGCCGACGCCATTTTGCGTGTTCATTGGCCGTTGCGCTTTCCCTTTGGACATCTGTCAGTCCAGGTGCTTTGCCTATTGTTTTAATTGGGTGGTTTTCTTGTCTTTATTGATTGGGATTAGCTTCTTGTAAGTTAAGGACATGAGCCTTTTTTGTCTTATCTTTTGACTTAGTTTTGAATTTTTTTCCACATCGAAGCTTTAAAATCCACAGAAGTTTTAAACCTTAACATAGCAAATTTATCAGTCCTAGGTCACTTCTGGTTTGTGTTTTGCTTAGAAAGTCTCCTTTTGAAGATTATAAGTAAGTCCACTCATATTTCCCTCTAGGACTTCCATGGTTTACTTTGTTCTGTTTAAACTAGGAACTGGAATTCAAGCCCTTTTCATCCCAGGCCTCAGATGTCTTGCCTATTTTATTTTCCTGTGTGTAATTTTAAAACAAAGTACTTTTTTCAAATTAAATAATAAATGGTGGCAGCAAATAATGGAAGCATTTCTGCAACTTGTGTTAGACCTCATTTCCTAGGGTAAAGCATTTACAAATTGGAAACTATTAGGTTTATTTTTCTGGTTAATTAAAATTGAAATTCTACTGAAATCATAGTTTTACTCTATAACAATGTATTTTTCCCCTATCCCTTCTTGTCATTTTAATCTCTTTGCACAAGTGCCCCAAAACATTTGCCTTTTATAAATATAGAGCATACTTAATTTAAAAAATTGAGTATATTTCATTTTATTAGAGATTTATAAAAGGTAATGTTATGTATCTCAATGTCAAGTCTGTCGAATGCCTCAGAACAGATGAGCACATCTCTGGCTTTCTTCATGGCTGGTTGTGCAGAGCAGGTGTTCTGTGGGCAGTTGAAAGAAGGGCGTGAAATGCTGTAGAGCCCAAACTGGGAGCTGGGGAGAGGCACAGGCTGGGTCAGAGTAGCTTTCCTTTTCATAAGTTTTGCTTTTTCTTTTGAAGGTTTTGCCATTGGGAAGGCCACTGAGCGGGTGGATGCTTTCAGGAAAGTACGTGCATGTTTTTCTTTGTTAACATTTAGTAGAAGACGAAAAGCTCTGTGTTCACATGGGGGCACTGCAGGCACACAGTCACGTATCACGAAGGAATCGTCAGTGTATGTGTGATAATGATATTGTGGCTAAGTCCTTATGTTTTAAGGTGCATAGGTGGAATTTTTTATAATAAAATACTTTATAAAATAGTTTTGAAACCCAGCGAGAGATTTAGGAGAATTTGTTCCTTCCTTTCTTCAGGCAAAGAACAAAGCCATCCACTATTTGCATTACATAGAGCGGTATGAAGACCATACAAGTGAGTGTGGGTCTTTTCTTGTAAGATTTGCAGAATGCCACTGTGTCCTGGTGTGTCTGTGACATGCCCAATGGGTGTCTTTGTGTTGCTCTGACTGCATTCTTACAAATGTGCAAAATGAGGAAACAGCCTGGCCTCGGGGGGGGGGGGGGGGGGGGGGGCAGGAGAATGAGTGGGGTCAGCGTCTGTGTGTCCTGTGGGCTGGCTGCTTAGGGCAGCACCCAGTGCTCTGTGGCTTTTGCAGACATTAAAGCCACATGCCTGACCCTCCTGTGTCTGCTTTACCCCCCAGTATTCCATCACATCTCGTTGAGATTTAAGAGGACACACACATCAAGATGAAGAAACAGCCCAGAGGTAACTGGAAAGCTCTGACTCTCTGTTGAACATAAAGCAGAGAAAGCACCACAGTCCCACCCTCCCCCCTGGGGTTGTTCGCCTCTCCTTGAACTCATCCTGAGAGTGACAGATGGAAGTCCTGAATTAGGCTGAGGAAGGCCAGGCTCCTGGGGAAGAAGTCAAGGTCGGGCTGCACAGGCCCAGGCCTGTTCCTGGAGTGGCTGAGGCATGCAGAGCAGGTGGTGGTGGTCCGGTTGGATGAGTGGGCACGTGGTTCCTCCTGGAGCCTTCACCCAGCTGGACGGTGTTTTTTCCTGCCAGTCACGTGCTGTTCCTCTACAAGTGTCATGGTGTTAGGCTTGTTATTTGGTGCTGGGGATTAAAGCAGAGCCCCACACCTGTGAAGCACGCGCTGTCACGGAGCTCCCCCAGCCCCTCACCATTGAGTACTGTTGAACTTCTATGATCTCTATTCATTGAGGCACTGGGTGAGCAGAAATGGCCTTTCTTGTCTTGTGGACAGGCCACAGGCAGTGTTGGTTATGGGGACAGTCACACCCAGTGCACTCTTGGTGCAGAATTCTTAAACATTTGGATTTGCATTTTGCTTGCAGTTCTGTAGTAAGAACCTGTTTCATTTGACTGTAGTTTTTTAAATCTCAGGAGTTCAGGTCAGGAGCTGGGCGCAGTGGTGCACACCTGTAATCCCAGTGACACTCAGAAGGCTGAGATAGGAGGATTGCAAGTTCCAGGCCAGCCTCAGCAACTTAGTGAGGCCCTAAGCAACTGAGCTACTGCCTTGTGCCTTCCTCAGTGCTGTCAAGAGGAGGAGGAGGGCCACCTTCATCAGGGTGGCCAGAGGTGGCCTCTGAGCAGGGGCAGTGTGAGTGAGATCCTGAAGGAAGAGGAGCAGAGGGGCAGGTCTGGGAGAACGTTCCAGGCTGGTGCGTGCCCCAGGTACAGTGTGCCCTCCTGCACAGGCCATGTGAGGACAGTGCAGTAAGTGGGGTCAGGCACGGTGTGTGTGTGTGTGTGTGTGTGTGTGTGTGTGTGTGTGTGTGTGTGTGTGTGTGTGTGTGAGAGAGATAATGATATTGTGGGGGGAAGATCCTGCAGATGTCTTTGTTTAATTCAGAGAGCAATGGCCAGTGAGAGGTTGTGCCCCGGAGCCTTGATTTGCTGAGGATCAAACCCAGTGCCTCACACATGCCGGGCAAGCGCTCTGCTCTATAGCCCCAGCCCTGGCTTGTGTTTTTGATGCTCTTCTGGAGGAGGGATTGCCGGTGGCCAAGAGCAGGGCACGTGGCTAGAGGGGAGGAGACCACCCCAGCACTGAAGGCCATCAGGGAGGTGAGAAAGCACTCCAGGAGCCACCAATTCAGGAGACGCTGCCACTTAGGCCAGAAGGTGTTCCCAGGAGAGGGAAGTGGTGTCGCTGCCAGGGCAGCTGAGTGGTCTAGGAGGGTGAGGACAGGCGTCTCCCTTGATGGTAACCAGGCATGGACACGGGAGCTGGCCTGGGCAGAGGGCCAAGAGTTTTCAGGCACTAAAGTTTTAATGTAAGTAACATCGTGGTTTCCCCCCCACTACGTTTAAGGTAGATATTCTGTTTAATTTTTGTACATACCATTGAATAAATGTCGTCCTAGAAGTCACACTAGCTGGGGGTGGTGAAGCCAAAATGTCATTCCCTAAACCCAGAGCCACACGAAAGACAGCATGCTGGCAGGTGCTCAGTCCATTTCCTGTCTCCTAGGATATGGCCTGCGCTGCCACAGGGCCATCATTACCATCTGCCGGCTCATTGGCATCAAGGACATGTATGCCGAGGTCTCTGGGTCCGTCAACATGCTCAACCTCACCCGGGGCCTCTTCCATGGGCTCTCCCGCCAGGTAACCTTCCCTGGGGTTTGAGCAGGTCTGGCTGTGCTGCAGACCAAGGTGCTGAGGGTCTCCTAGGGGCTCCCACGGCCACCTGCTGCAGTGACCCCAGGGCTCTGCTGCCCAACCAGAGCTAATCTTGTTTCTCAACATCACCTCACCGAGTCGTTTTGAACCAAATCTCAGGTTCCATTTTATTTCATTCGTAAATATTTCAGTGTATTTCTAAAGGATCAGAATCAGAAACCTGAGAAGTGGTTTCTGATTCTGATCCTTTAGAGGATCTAAAGGATCCGTTTACTTCTATGGTAGAACGCTTGCTAGGAACACTTAAGGCCCAGGTTTGATCCCCAGCACTGGGGAAAAAAAAATGTCATGGTACCCTTACCATTCCTAAATATCATGACTCAGTATTATCAAGTATCGAATCTGTTCATTCAAATCTATCCATTTGTCCGATTTAAAAACTTTTTTTTTTTTTACACAGTTTTTGATTCAATCCCGTTGATTTGATTCAATCCAGTTGAGAAGATGTCAGCACTTCTAAAGTTTCTCCTGTGTCTTTTAAGTCTCTCTTGGTCTGTCCCTCTCTCTTCCCCCCTTGCTGCTGTTATGTTGAAGAAGTCAGGTGTTTTGTCCCATAGTGTTTCCAGGGTTGAGCACCCGTGGGGTCCTTGATGTCCTTTCCCCCCTGGACCTCCTGTGATTTGGTTGTTAGATCTCAGGGCTCCACCAGGTTCAGGCTTGGTGCTTGGCCCGGCAGGCATGTGCTTAGGGAGTTTGGAAGGCGAGGCCTGGCGTACCCCAGTTTGGGGTGGGAAGGTGGGCTGAGGCATCCCCCTGTGACAGCCACTGTGGTTTAACCACCCAGAATCAGCTGGCACTGCTCTTTCCCCCAAGCTCTCTGGTGGGTTCTGCACTCCCACCCCCACCCCACCCCTGTGGTGGTGCCTCTCACTCCTATAGCCACAGGGATCCTCTGAGACCTAACTGCTGTTGTCACTTTGGTCTTGCCCAGGAAACCCACCAACAGCTGGCCGACAAGAAAGGTCTCCATGTGGTGGAATTCCGGGAGGAATGTGGCCCCCTGCCCATCCTGGTCGCCTCCCCCCGGGGGGCCTTGAGGAAGGATCCTGAGCCAGAAGAGGAGGTTCCCGACATCAGGCTGGACTGGGAAGAGGTGAAGGCTGCACAGGGAATGAAGCGCTCTATTTGGTCAGGTCTCAAGAGGGCCTCCACCTGACCTTCCTGCCACCTGGCTCCCCTACTGCAACACCGTGCCTGCTGCCCTAGGCGCCTGGGACTCCCCCGTCACATCTTGCTGTGTCACCTCTTTTTTCTTTTTTGAGGTAATTTCAACCTTCTTTATTTACAAATAAATAAATCTAGTTTTGATTTATTGATCACGTGATCTGTGCCAGGCAGTGTGACAGAGACATTATGTACTGACCTCAGTTCAAGACTACTTTAAATACTCCATGAAACCAGCAAAAGCAAATGGAGCAGGGAGACAGGAAAAGACCCACCCAGGGGTAATGTGCACAGGGACATGAAGGGCTGTGGTGGCTGTGCCCGATGCCCGCTTGGGCTGACCCATCCCTGGGAGGTGACCTCCTGCCCTGTCCCTCACAGCTGCACCCACCTCCAGCAGGGCCCAGGCTGCCCTGGTGGCAGGAAGTGCCTCATTGTTCCAACTTGCACATCAAGTGCCAGCAGCAGGAACCTCTTGTCACACGCTTGACACCTCTTGTGTGGTGTCTGGAGAAATGTCTCTTCACCTCTTTTTGCCCATTTGAAAAATTGAGTTATTTGTGTTTTTATCATTGAGTTGTAAAGATGCTTTAGTATTGTGGACACAGGCCCCTGTAAGGGGTGTGACCCACCATGTTCCTCCTCCGTGGGCAGATCATCATTTCCTGTTTCTTTGAATACTTTCTCTGCCCCCATCCTCCCCCAATCCTCTGCCTACCCAGGTAGGCCCTTGTCACAGTCCCCCAGTTTATTGCCTTTAAGACAATAGAGTAGTTAAAGCACAATTAATGCCAACATTTTTTTTACACATGTAGATGTGCAATGTATGATAACAACACAGAGACCAGGCAGGAGTCCTGGAAATATGCTGTCACCTGGTTCTCTCAAGGGGTCATTTGAAGGTGGACTGGTTAAGGTAAAGATGTGCACTTAAACCCTATTGTAAAGGAGTCACTAGCGTGACACAGAGCTGTAGCTATTAAGCCAGCAAAGAGAATGAGGTGCAATCTTAAAAATAACTCATTGTGCTGGTGCAGTGGCACACACCTGTAATCCTAGCTGCTCAGGAGGCTGTGCAGGAGTTTCCCAAGTTCAAGTGCAGCCTCAGCAACTTAGCAGGACCCTGTCTCAGAAAGGGCTGGGCAAACATACAATGCTCTTGATTTGTTGATTATACATATCCTTTGATTAAAGTCCAAACATAACGAGTCTTTAGAGACATTTTGTATCAGAAAAAAAGAAACTTTTCTTTTGCAAGTTGCTAGATAATGTAGAAATTTGGTACAAAAAAACCAAAATGCAAAAAAATGTGTATGTATTTATAGTGAATAGGATTGCCTGAGGCGCGTAATACTTGTTTATTTAATGTGTGCCCTTGCAGACAATTTTACATGTTTGTATGACAGGACATACATGTATGTGTGAGTGTGTGTGTGTGTGTGTGTGAGAGAGAGAGAGAGTTTGTGTGTGTGTGTGTGAGTGAGAGAGAGAGAGAGAGAGAGAGAGTATGTGTGTGTCTTTTATATACAAAAGAGGCTGAAATATCTATCCAGGCAGAATATGTGATCAGACCCAAGCCTGTGCAGGGAGTTGGGTGACCATTAACTACGCTGATCTGATGGGTCACAAGTCCCAATGTGTATCACCCACACTTCAGTCAGCAACAGCAGCCAATCTCCCAACTGTAGCAGCATTAGTTAGTTTCCCTGCACACTCTGTGTTCCTGACATCACAGTGCTGTAAGTTGGTGGCCCTCGTTAAGCAAAGTCATATTTGCAAAATAGCATTATTTGTTTTTAAAGCTTTTAAAGACATGGTTTTCTTGGGGGGAAAAAAAAGGCTTGGGACCCAGCTCAGTGGTGGATTGCTTGCATCGATGTGGGAAGCTATGGGTTCCATCCCCTGCACCACAGAACAAACTCAAAAAACCCTCAATCCAAGAGAAGGCAGAAAAAGAGGAGAAGGGGAACAAGGAACAGGCGGCCCCAAAGAGAAGCCTGGGAAGTTCAAACCAGCCGTTCCTAGACCGCACTAAGTGCAAGCCCTCTGAACACCTGTGCACATCCTGTCAGCGCACTGTGCTGTGTTCTGTTGAGCTTAACTTTGTCCTCCTGGTGTTCCCCTTCAGGGTCTGTCCACTTCTGGCAGCAGGCTGGTCCCGTCTCCACCTCTCCTCGCAGTTCTCAAGTATTTTAATGTTCTGCCGTACAGTGCGTGCTCCCTGAGTATGGTACATCTTGGAGAACTGTCCCATCATCATTCAGGTGGTGTCCCTCTATATGATTGGCAGTTTTCCTTGCACGTAGTTAATATAGTCTGAGCTTCATACAGTGACTACTGCTTTCCTTCACTAGAGTTGGCCCCGTGTTTCCCTCTTCAACACTTCACTCTTAATCTACGGTGGTCCCCTCGTACCCACGGTTCAGTTCGCCAAGGTTTCAGGTACTTGTGGTCAACTGCAGTCCCAAACTGTTAAGTGGAAAATTCCAGAAATAAAAAAATTTCCTAAGTTTTAAATTATATTTCATTGTGTGTAATGCTATGAAGTCTCGCACTGTCCCCCTGAGGTATGAATTGTCCCTTTGTCCAGTGTGTCAACACTGTATACGCTCCCTGCCTATTACTCACTCTTGGTAGCCATCTTGGTTATCAGATGGACTGTTGCAGTATTACTGCTGACACTCACCTACCCCTGATTTTACTTAAAGCTTAAGGGGAGCGATGGTGGGAAGTTTATTGAATTATGTTAAAATTATTCTATTTTACTATTAGTTACCATTGTCAATTTCCTCCTGTGCCTAATTTATAACAGTCATAAGAATGTAGATATAGGGGGAAACAGTGTATATAGGGCTCAGTGCCATCTGCAGCTCAGGCATCCACTGGGAGTCTCGGGATGTATCCCTGGGTGGGGGTACTACTGTATATTTTAAGTGGACTTCTAGACACCAAAGGGTTGGAACCTGTTTTTTGAACCCCTCTGATAATCTCTGATAATTGGTACGTTTAGGCCCCTGACGTATAATGTGATTATTGATCCAGTTGAAATAGCATCTGCTGTGCTTGGTACCGTTCTGTGTAATTGCCCTGGTTCTTTGTGCCTGTTTTTGTCTGTCTCTTCTTTTCCTGCCTTTTGATTCCATCTACTCACATTTCTCAGCATACCTGTTATGCTTCTTTTTAAAAACCTTTTTTAGTGGTTGTAGTGTATACTGATAACTAACCCAGGTCCACTTTCGGATGACACTGCCGGGTCGAGACTGGTGTCAGTACCTCACAGCAACAAAGCATTCCTGGTGCTTCTGCCACCCCGCGTCACACTGTCATCTCACATGTACGTATACAGTTCTCATCGAGGACATTTGTTAATTTTGTTCTGAACAAACTTATCCAAGAAAACTTAAGTTGTTTTTCTTTTTTATGTAAGTCTCTTTCTGGCCGGGATCATGGTCCTTGTCTTTAAAGGACTTCTTTTATCATTTCTTGCCAGGCAGCTTCCTGGTGACACAGTCCCTCTGTGGTGTGTCTGAGAGTCTCTATTTCTCTTCACTCTGAGGCTGAGTTTTCAGGACATGGCTGTAGGTTGGGGGGCTTTCACCTCAACACTTCTAAGTGTTTTGCTCCACGCTCTTCCTTGAATACTTTCTGAGCAGTTGGATATATTGTGTCTCTGTTCCCAGAGGCCGGGCTTCTTCCTCTGGTCCCTTTAGGGTGTGTGTGTTTGATGGTGGTTCTGTTTTGGTGTTGGCTTGGCTTTCTCTTGGTACTGCAGTTTGGATTCCTGGAGGCTGAGGCTGGGTGGAGTTGTTTTGTTGTTCCTTCTACTTGAAGTTCTCTGAGCCACTTTGATTTGGTACTAATTTGGGAAGTTCTCCTCTTCTCTTCCGTGGATTCCCATCTTGTCTACATGACACCTCTTATCTTCCCACAGTTCTTAGATGTTGGTTCTTTCTCTCCCTGTCTCCCTCCCCCTCAGCCTCTCTCCCTCTCCCTCTCCCTCTCCTCCTTTTCCTCTCCATCTCCCCCTCTCCCCCTCTACCTCTCCCTTCTCCTCCCCCACTCCTCTGCATGTCTCCCTTTCTCTCTCCCTGTCTCCCTCTCCCTTGTTGCCCCCTCCTTCTCTCTCTCTCTTTCCCTCTCCCTCTCCATCTCCCTCTCCCTGTCTACCTCTCCCTGTCTCCCTCATCTCCCTCTCCCTCTCCCTCTCCCTCTCCCTTTCCCTCTTCTCCCTCTCCCTCTCCCTATCTTGCTTTGCTTTCGTGTTTTGGAAGCTGAGACATTCTTTGCTCAGTGGAGTCCAGTATGTTAATGAGCTCATCAAAGCTCTTTCTCATTTGTGTCCCACCATTTTGTGTCTCCATCTCTTTCTGCCTTGTCCCCTCTGCTGGTGCCTGTTCTCTGTCTTTCCATGAGAGCCCTTGGCAGGTTAGTCGTGGTTGTTTGAGGGGTTTCTGGTCTGAGGGTCCCAGCATCCCTCCTGGTGGGAGTCTAGTTTCCGTGCTTGCTCCTCTCTCAGGCCTTTGCCTTTTAGTCTGCCTTGTAACTCTAGCACTGGGGAAGGGAGCTCGTGGAAATAGGCCTTGGGGAGTGTCCAGGAGTGGGAGGCAAGCTTTCTGTGGCCCCTCCAGCGGGTCCCTGTCTCCTGAGCCTGCATCCTAGGCTGGGAATGTCCCCAGTGCTTCTCCCTGTTGCCCTCTTAGGTGGAACAGCAGGACTCAGGGTGCTGGAGCTGGGTGCCTGCCTTCCCCCAGGTGACACAGGCTCTGGTGATTCCCAGTTGTTCAGACTCTGATAAAGCAGTTTCTCTAGAGGGCAGCCTTGTTAGGAACAGAATGCTCTGGCATATGTCAGAAAGGTCCAGAAACATGAGGAACCTGGAGACAGTCTCAGTGGGAACACTGAACTCCTGCAGCTGAAACCCACAAAGGTGGAGGGCCCCTGTGATCTGGCGGTGGTTCTGAGTTTTTCTTTTTCTTTTTTCTGTTTCTTTCTTTTTTCTTTTCTTTTCTTTTTTTTCTTTTCTTTTTTTTTTTTTTTTTTTTTTTTGGTGCTGGAGGTTAAACTCAGGACTTCACTCTGCAGAATAAGCTCTGCCCACTGGGTTCCCTCCCTGGAGTTTTCAATATTCAACTTGCCTACTGAGCCTCCAGAAATCCATCAATTACAACCTGCCTTTGCCAAGACTAGTATACACATTTTCATAGCAGCTTTGTTTATAGACAAGAACTGGAAACAGTGTAGATGTCTATCAGCAGGTGAGTGGATGCAGACTCCCCAGGCCCACCTTAAGAGACAGTTGATCACTCAAAAATAGGAAAGGGTGAGCTATTGGCACTTAACCTTGATGATGCTCAAAATAATTATGTTGAAAGAAGCCAGATTAAAAAAAAAAAATAAAACATGCTGTATGATTCCATTTATTGAAACTTCTAGAGAGTATATAGTAACAAAAAGCAGATCAGGGGTCACCTGGAGATGTGAGGGGGGATGGTGGAGGTGTGAAGTGATTGCAGAGAGGCAGGAGGAAACTTTTAGGGTGATAGACATGTTGTTTACATTGATTGTGGTGCCCTCACAGCTGATGCATAGTATTGGAACTCAGCAGAGTGTGCTTGAAATGTGCAGGTTGCTGCCCTTCATTGAAACTGTTTTTTGAAATTAGCTACAACCAACAGGGGACAGAGAAGCCCCCAAGTGGTCTCTTCCTTTACTGAAGACTATGATATAGAAATTGATTGCAGAAGAAATCTCTTTCCTGTCCATGCAATGTTTTGAGCTTATCAGTGCTTACCTCCTGCGTGGCTAAATCGATCCTGCTTCAAATGCTGGGCGAGATCTTCAGGGGTGTAAGTACCACGTAGGCAACATGATGCCAAAGCGAGGTCTGTGCCCCCAGATGCAGGTCCCTTCCCTCATGCATCAATCCTTTGGGGATTCCAAGGCCTTTGGAAAGAAAGTTGAGGGGTCCTGGGAGCAAAGAGGGTTGGGGATGTGCCAAGGGATGAGTAGGAGGTGCGCACTGGGAGGAGGACACTCCACACGGGCCTCCACTGTGCACCCAGTGTTCCGCGAGGCTGGTTCAGAGCCAGGGCTGCAGGCCAGGCACATCTGGGCACATTGCAGGTTCAGGGGACTCTGCCGAGCCTAGAGAAGGGGATACTGGTGCTGAGCAGCATATATCAGGGAAATCGGTCGCTCACACCTGACAGATCCCTTTCCAGGGCAGTCTTGGGGCCCTGCTGCAGGGACACCCAGTGAGAATGCTTGAGGAAACCTTTCTGTCCAGGAACGGGGTGGGGCTGGTGAGTGCTGGGGTCCTAGGGCGAGTTGGCTGCAGCTTTTTACCTGAAGTCCCCCTGTCCCGCCCCTTGATGATCCTCCTGGAGTCGGGCCCCAAGTGACTTCTCCCTTGGTAGCCTTTGGGAGGCACCGAGGAACTGTCTGGGGCCCTGTCCCTGAGGGCGACAGGGCTTTCAGTGTTTGCTGACTTGAGTCTTGGGGAGTTTGTAAGGAGGACTCCAGCCCTCCACCTCTACCCGCAGACATCCAATGGATGGCTAAAGGCAGAATTAGAAGGGCAGCATCTCTGCCTCAATATATGGCCCATCCATCCCCTTTGCCTGAGTCACCTTGGATTTGTTACGGGACCCTGCTGGCTGCATCAGTGCCCACCAGCACAAGGAACAGGCAAAAAAAAAATAAAAAAAAGAAAAGAAAAAAAGAAAGAAAAAGGAAAAAATCAAGAACTTTGATCAAACTGGGGAGAAGCAGCCAGAAGGCTTGGAAGAAAAGCCCCTGACCCACAGAAGTGGTTACAGTTTAAAGAAACAAAACCCAAGTGATCTACATATGTGAATTTCCTTAGCTTGAAGAAAAGCAAAAATGGGAAAAGCAAAGAAAATGCCTAGGCAGATGGCCTGTGCCCAGGCCTGAGGAAGGGCGGGACCCATCTTAGCTTTCCTGGCTCCTGAGGTGGGTGTGGGGGTTGTAGCCCCTCTCTATTTTCAGCAGAAGGAAGTTGCTCTTCATTCAGAATCCAGACCCCCGCCCCCATGCAGTCTGTTTCATGTCCCAGGAACAAGGTCTGATTGATGTGCATCTGAGAGCCAAAGCAGGTGACACAGCTCTCCTGACAAGGCACCACCTGGCCAATCCTGGGTAGATGGACAGACCTCAACTGGTCAGGACCACCTGCTTTGGCAGCTGTGCAAAGCCCAAGCCCTTGCCCTCATTCCCCTCTCTATAAAAGCTCCAAGTCATTGTCACCCCCTGAAGACAGGCTAAGATGTGGGTCCCCTGCCTTCCCCGTGTGGCTGCACTGATAAAAGTTCCTTTCCTGCTGGGCATGGTGGTGCATGCCTGTAATCCCAGAGATTCTCGGGAGGCTGAGGCAGGAGGATCACTTGAGGTCAACCTTGGTGATTTAGTGAGACCCTCAGCAACATAGCAAGACCCCTTCTCAAAACAAGAATAAAAAGGATTGGGGTGTGCTCAGTGGTAAGGCACCCGGGTTCAATTCCTAGTCCTTTACCTGGAGCTGAAGCTCCCTGCCTCCTTTTCTTTTGCGGGTTAAAGCTTTCCCTGTGCATTCAGTCTCATTGGACTTGGAGTTACCATTGACCCAACTCATAAGTTCCCATCTCTGGTATCTCCTAATCCTCTTGGTACTGGGGATTGGACCAGGGGCTCTGCCACTGAGCTACATCCTCAGCCCTTTTAATTCTTTATCTTAAGACAGTGCCTCAATCAGTTGCTAAACCTGGCCTCAAACCCACAATCCTCCTGCCTCAGCCTCCTGAGTCACTCTAGCACAGGTGGGTGCCACTGTGCTCGGCCTGTGGTTGCATTTGGATGCAGTCCAAGCTGCTGCAGGTTTGAGGAATGTTCTGTGGGCATCTATATAACAGTACCTGGACGGGGGTGCTTTCTGCAGGGGGCGCCAGACCCTCTCGCTGTTTTTTTCTGTGGATGTCTGCCTGGCCTGCAGTGGGTAGGTCACAGGACATTCAGGAGAGATCTAGGGCACTGGGCAGTGCCCTCCATCCAGCAGGTGACCTGGCAGGAAGAGCCCTTGCAGCAGGGAAGTGGGGTGGCACTCTGTAGGTGAAAGCACAGAGCTCTCTGATGACTAGTGACTAACACAGTGTGAAGCAGAAACATCCCATGAACTTCATGTTCAAGTACAAAGTTGGCTAGGATGACTGGGTGGCATTGCAATCTCCTGAAGGTCCTTCTTGGATTCATACAAAAAGAGAGCGAGGGACTAAGGAGCAGGAAGGAAACACAACTTTTTCAAACACTGAGATCTGGAGTCCAGCTCCTGCCATGTAGTCAGTGAATGAATGGATAATAATTGTTTTTATGGGACCATGTGACCTGGGGCTGCTCAGCTTCCTGTGGGCCCTCAGCATCCCTATGTATAAAGCAGGGGCACAGACCAAGGGTGCTGTCAGCTTTCTGTTGCTGTGACAAAGCATCTGAGAGAATCCCCTTAAAAGGAAACGGTTTCTTTTGACTCATGGCTGCATAGGTCTCAGTCCATGGCACCTTAGCCCTGTTGCTTTGGGCCTGTGGCAGCACAGTAGGACATCCTGGCAGCTGGAGCACATGACAGAGGAGGCTGCTCATCTCTGGGTAACTGGGAAGAGGGTGGGTAGGACTGGGCTGGGTCCCAATATCCCCCTCAAGGTCACACCCCTAATGATCTCATTCCTTCCAGGAGGCCCCACCTACTAAAGTTTCCATTAGTCCCAAGGGCCACAGGCTGGTGACCAAGCCTTTAGCACATGGGCAATGGGGACATTTGACATCCAAACCACAATACCAAGTGATCATTAGCTGGGGGCTAACCCCCGGTCACCGGGCCAACCCCTCCCCACAGCCCAGGCCTGGGGAGATTGACTGCATTCTGCAGGACACCCACTGCAGGCAGCTGCCTCAGCCAACATGGAAGTCCTTAGCAGAGGCTCTTTTATTTCACGGGGGGTGGTACCAGTGATTGATCTCAGGGATGCTTGACCACTGAACCCCATCCCCAGCCCAATTTTTAATTTGATTTAGGGTAGGGTCTCACTGATTTGCTTAGTGCCTTGCCATTGCTAAGGCTGATTTTGAAATTTTTGATCCTCCAGCCTCAGCCTTCGGAGGTGCAGGGATTCCAGGAGTGCACCACTGCTTTGGCCAAAAGGCTCCTTTTTGGCAGTGGGGTTTCCTTGGAGAGAAAGCTGACCCTGTCCTGGGGTCATCCCTGATTTGCCCACACAGCAGAGCTTTGTTACTTTTTCTTTTCTCTGGAGGGCAACTCAATTCATACCTAGTAAACATAGCCCCACAGGTTCTCTGATTAAGAATAGTGCAGAGCTGGGGGGCAGTGGTACATGCCTGTAATTTCAGGACTCTGGAGGCTGAGGCTGGAGGATGGCATGTTTGAAGCCAACCTTAGCCATTTAGTGAGGCTCTGAGCAATTCACTGAGACTCTGTCTGTAATGAAGTATTTTAAAAAGGGCTGGGTATGTGGCTCAGTGGTAAAGCATCCCTTGGTTCAACCCCTGGTACCAAAAGAGAGAGAGAGAGAGAAGTGAAGAAATAAGGGAAATCAAAACTCAAGCTAAGATCTTAACCCTGCAAACGCAGCTGGTAGAGAAACGTGTTGACTTCAGGGCTATGAGGATTCACCTCACCAAGACTCAGGTAGCAAATGCTCTCCAAACCTGTCACCCTCAGGGCTGAGTGAGCTCCGCGGTAGAGCACTTGCCTAGCATGTGCAAGGCCCTGGGTTCAATGCCCAGTGCGGCAACAAAAAGAATTTCAAAACCCCATGTGATCCTCAGGTCCAGGGAGAGCAGTCAGAGCAGCTGTCTGCCCCTGAGACTGGGCCTGGGAGGACTCACTGGGAGGATGCCAGGGGGCTCATCAAAGGTCCGGGGAATTGCCACCAGTGCGGCCAAGGTCACTCCTAGATGGCAAAATGAAACCTGTGAGCCACGTTTTCTGTGACTCTCAGGAATCCCTTCCACACCTCTGTCCTTAAAACAGGGAAGAGTAATAATGTCACTCAGTCCCTTTGTACTGCTGGGACCACAGTGGTCTTTAGAGGAGATCTCATGGCTGCCCTGGGTCGCCCCCTGCTTCACATCCCCTTGGTGACCAGTGAGTGGTCTCTTCCCACCTGAGTGCTGTCCAGACCCGACTCCTGGGGTGCAAGCCTTCCCCTCCACCCTCCACCAGTGCTCACCAGCTGCCCTGGGGCATGGGAGGCTGTGACCCAGGCTTGGGTAGGGCTTCCCCCTTAGCCAGAGCTGTCCTGAGAGCCCCAGGCTGCAGCCCCAGCCTGGAAGTGGCTGCCTGGAACAGAGCAGGAGGTTGCTCCTTGTGGCCCCTCTGGCCCCTCTCTTCCTCCTGTTGAAGGAGCATGTGAGGAATGGCTTGTCCTTAACCCTGTGCAGAAGCTTCCAAAGAAACCGCTTCAAAGCCCTGGAGCAGGGGAGGGGTTTGAAAGGTTTGTGGAGCCATCTGAGAAGAAATGGCAGAACTTCAGAGATGAACAAGAGAGCAGGAGTTCCAAGCCTCTTTCGATGGAGTTTCTAGCAAAACAGGATGTTGGTTGCAGGAGCCAGATGCAAGCCAGGCTCAGATGACCCCATGGAGTACCATCAGGCGACCAATGGCCACTTGAAAACTGTATCGTAAAAGAGCTTCCAGTCCTGAAGCGCAAACTATGCCAGGGGCCTCCAGGCTAAGTGACAGAAGCAGGCACACAATGACACATGGCCTGTGACCTCACTCATGGAGAGTATAATACAGTTGTACCATAGAAGTAGAAAACATTATTGTGACCAATATTTTCATAATGATGATTATTAGGATGGCCTTTCATGTTGGTTGTGATAATTGACAGCTGTCATTTTACAAATAATGTTGATCTAACGGTCCCTCTGGGCCATGCTCTAGGCCAGCCACTCTACCTGCCTTGCCTACCTGATCCTCACAGTGTCCCCAAGAAGCCAACACAACAAACCAGAAAGCACAATGTCCCTGCTAGCAAGTGCAGGACCTAAGTCTTGAACCCAGACACGGAGACCAACCAAATTCAATGAAATATTTACTGGAATACTGGTAGAAATCTAGGAGAAGAGGCTGTGGGCTAGAAATGGGGAGGGTTGGCTTCAATCCTCAAAACCCAAAGCTGTCAAGATGGTTCAATTGACCATCCACGTTAGAAACTACTCTCCAACGAAATATGCCCCAAACATTGTCAAAACCGAGGGACCGATTGGGAGGAAATGGCAACCCAGTAGAACAGGAGGCACGAGGAGAAACACAGATGAGCACTATGCACGGGAGGAGGTCACTGGAACACAGCTGGCAAGAAGATGAACACAGGCTCAAATGATGTGTTTTATTTATTTATTTTTTACCCAAATTAAGGATGTTGATAATATGTGCTGGGAGGGGATAGGAAGATAAGCTTTTTTCATACACTTTGGAGGCACATTTAACATTATCCATGAAACTTAAAAAATGCACGAATGCTATGCTCCCTACAACACAGAAATTCAGGTCTTGGGACGTGCCCTGGGAAGCTCCCAGAAGGAAGTTCATTTCAATGCCGTGTTAAATTATAAGACATGTACAATGCAATGGCCATTGGCAGGAAGTCTGTGGCCACAGTGAATAAGGAGGCACGGGCTGACTGCAAGTTCTTAGGACCTGTGGGTGGAAAGAAGACCCTGGACCACATGTTTCAGCTGTGGGACACAGACACAGCCCTGAACATAGGCTGGTCCAGCGGCACTGTGCATCTCTCCAGATCCACACAGTGTGGAAACCGCAGCCATCACTTGGCTTTAGGGACAGTAGCTGAGGTGGTTTTCTTTTCTGAGAGATAGGGGACCACGGGTGACTCCCTAATAGACAGATGACCAGAGCCACCTCTGGGGAGAGTCTGGGCCAGGAGGTGATGGGAGAAGAGGAATTCGATCATCTGTTTCCATTTTTCTGTGATTTGGTTCAAGTGGTAAAGCGGTGCTATTTATTAATTAATGGATCAAATAGGTTCATCATTGTTTTAGAGTACAATTAGGTGCCTTCAAACTTTAGGCTACATGGGCACATTTGAGAACGGTGCCAGCCATTCTCTCATCCTTTGGGTCATTCCCCTCCTATGTCCTGTGAGACATTTTCTATGTGAGGCTTGAAGAAGAAGAAGAAGAGAATATTCTGTAAAGAAAACCTTATGATCTGTGCATTATAAAATTGAATGGGTTCATTCAGAAATCAGAAGTTCTATTGAAAGCTCTTTGCATGAGGCAAATAAAACTTATTTTTAGGCATCCTGGTGAAGACAAGGTTTTATCTTTCTGTCTCATGTCTGTGTTTTTCTTTTTATTTGTTAGAATGAAATCCATAGGTTGGCAGACCATTCTATCAGATGTGTACCTAGATGACATTTCAATTACCCACTTTTACATGGTAGACATTTTGTACATGAACACTGCCTGTCTGCAACTCTTTTTAAAACAGGACTGGGCTCAGGAGCCCAAATACCAATGTTAGCTGGAACATGTTCTCCAGTTTGGCCTATCTGTCAGTATTCCCTGAGGTCATCTGTTCCATGAGCTTCGTTACTCCTGCTCCCTCACCAGCTTTCATAGAAACCACATGCTGTCTATGAGTCAGAGACACCAATCTCACAACATAGCATTCTTTGAGTATCCAAAGTCCCACTTTTCACTTCGCCATGCCTGACATTGTCGGTAATATTTATCGGCAAATGTGAGATTTTCAAAGATCCAATTCTATGTGCTCCTTTCTCAAAGAGCCTTAGGCAGGGCTATAGCATACATAAATATGAAGTAAAGGCCTAGTTTTTAAAATGTCATCCATCGAATAGTTGACACATATCTGAGATATTTTTTATTTTGGAGGAGGTATTATTTAATAGGGAAATCCAACAGCTACATGATAGTGAAATGAGAAGTCTTGCATCCATTTTATTCTTTGTGATGATTTTGATGAGTAAGGATAAGATACTTCCTTGTTCCAATGAAGATGTTGCCCACTTCTGTGAATGGATGCACCGTGTCACCCACTACTTGCATATCTGCATGTTGTGCTTGACATTACCATCGTACTTGGCACGTGGCAGAAAGTCAATACTGAAGTTCAGCTCTTGTGTTCTAGCAGCTGTGCTGCAGATCCTTGGTGTGCCACCTTGTGCAATCCATGCTGCTCTGTTCATGTTCCTATTGACTTCCTGGTGATGAGCATCATGGTCTCCTGGTCTTGAGAATGGCCAAGCATTTCTCTGTGAATGTGGAAGGTGGGCATGTGGAAGGCTTCAGGGAGGAGGGATCATTGATCATGTACTCTAATCCATGTGCCTGTTTAATGACCTGTTTTTCTTCTTGGGTTTTAAGGGAGACACTGCCCTCAAACACTTCTGTGCAGCTGGGAATGCAGGCTTCTGCTTCACCTTGAAGGAAGCATTCATGAATCCTTTCCAGAAGACATGAGAAGAGAGAGTGAGCCTCTGGTAACATGCAGGTTCCTTGCATTGCCCATGGGCTAGAGGAGAGAAGAGTTGCTTCATGAGATTTGATCCCCTTTTTCCTGAAGAGTTCCACACGGAGGTGAGTCCCCAGCATGTTTAGACATCATTTCAGACATCTTTGTTGATGGAAATGAATCACACCCCCTGATGATGTGGAAGAGCTAAAGATGGGTTTGCTATGAATTTTCTATTTCATTTCTCAGGGCCTGAGTCAAGCCAGCCATTGTGCTGTCAGCGCATGAGCTGCTGGTCAAATGTGAGGAAGTGGTCTTGCTTTATGAAAACACCATCCTGAGTCAGTGAGCCAGAGGCAGCCTGCAGTCCCTCTTTTCCTGTAAAGGCAGATTGCTGTGGATGGCCTCTGGCCTCATCATGCAGCCCTGCTCAGAGTAGGGGATTGAGGGTCCAGGCAGATCCCAGTTCCTTTTGACCTTTATTGCCATTGGGCCGCCCCAGGGTCCTTGGACTCTACCTGGTCTTCTGGCCTGGGTCAGGGGATGTGAGGTTTGGAATCCCCCTCTGTGGCAGGATCCCAGGCCCCCCAGCCACTTGAGGGCAGCACATCCTTCCCTAATTGTGTTAGAGGGGGAGGATTCTCCCGCCCATCCTCATCCATGCTCATCCCTCATTTTGTAGCTTCGCACCTTAGGACCTTTATTCATTGACTTACGCTAAGATGAGTCAATCAGCAGTCTCCCAAGGGTTTACATTGTGGTAATTGACACCGAACATCTGTTTTGTAATTAAACCATTTTGGAGGACACAGTTAAGTGGCATTAAGCATGTTCATGTTGGTGTATAGGCGTCACCACCATGCATCTCCAGAACTCACGTGGACACACTCTTGCCATCAATGCGGAATTCTAGTGCCCTTGAGGCCCAGGAAAAGAACATTGTACTTTATCTTTTTATGAACCTGATAATTGAGAATCTGAGATAAGTGAAATCCTACAAAATTTGCCTTTCTCTGGACACGATCATTTTCAAGGGATGCAGTTCACCCCCACTCGTGGGCATATCAGGTCCACTGCTAACTCTGCGGGTGTTTCAATTGCACTCTCGGTGACAGTGGTGACTGTGTGCACATGAGCTGTGTGTCCAGCTCAGATCCCAGGATCTAGGGTCTTTGGTTCCACGCAGCCTATAGGTTGCCTGTTCCTCCAGGTGTCTGCAGGCCAGTGGCACGAAGGCCCTGGGCCTGGTGGTTTCTTTAGGTGAGTGCAATACGTGTCCAAAGTGTCGTGGGACATGATGGACTATAAATAGAAGCAATGCCTGGATACTCCTGGGATCTCAGTAGGCTCAGCCTGTGTGCTGAGAATTGTTGTGACCTCCTAATTAATGGGCCCCCAGAATCCCAGAGAAAAGGGCAAGTCCAGAGCAGTGGAACCTCACTGTCTTCTGAGAGAACTTTTGGGGTGGGGGGCCGGGATACATTGATGTGAGGACGCTGATGCAGAGTCACATGCTTCGAATCCAGGTAGAGGTGCTCAGGAACAGCCTGGGCTGGCACGTGGGTTCCCCACCTGCACACCTGTGGAACATCTTGGGGCTCTGATTAGCACAGCAGCCTGACCACGTGAGGGCATCTGCTGTCTCTGCGTACAGTGAGCTGGGTTTTCTTCACGTCCCTCAACAATTCCACATAACACCAGCTCTGAACCCAGAGTCCTGGGCACTTAGTTGAGGCTCCATCAGCTCCCACCTCTCTCTACCTGACAGAGCCCTCCTGGCTCCCTCTGCACTCATTACATTGAAGATGAAACCCTGGAGGGTGGGACTTCCCGTCATCCAGAAGTTCCCAAACACATTCCACTGTTCCTGGAACTCAAATGGTTGGGGGGGCCACAAGCATCCTGGCATCCATGTGTGGGAACCATGGTAGTATAATCAAGAAACAGGAAGGAGAGGGGTTGGACTGATCAGTACAGGTGGCAGGGCCTAGTACAGAGTGGAACGGAGAGTTCTCACCCGGGGTGATTGTTGTGATGTGCACAAATGCTCTGCTGGTGCTGGGGTGCCCGCATGGTTTCTGGGGTCTTGAAAGGCTACAGATGCCCACAGAGTGTTCTCAGATGCACAGTGGGAGGCCCGTTGCAATATGTACATGTGGAAGAAGTAGGAGACCCCCTTAGTGTGGAGGTGCCATCTAGAAGGCAGCCTCACTTCTCTGAAAAAGTTGATTGGAAAAAAAGGGTCCGGACCTGTGCCCAAAGGGCCATATATGCTCCTGGAAGTTGGTGGTGGAAATAGTTCTCCATCCATTAATCACTCCCTCACTCACTAATGTCCTTGTGTCCTTGAGAAAGGCTCTCCCTTTCCTGGTTTTCCTGAATAGAAATCCTCTTGCCTCTTGGGTGAATAGGGTTATGGGTTGTGCAGAGGGTGGTGGTTTACTGAGCATCTTAGAGACTGTCCTTTATGGAGCCTAATGATCCCAACTGGGGAATGAGGCCAGGGTCCTAACTGTGGTTAGTGTGAGGACACCATGGGTTCAGAGAGGGAAAGAAGGACAAGGGAAACTCAGATGTCCCTTCATGGCCCCTGGAGTTAGAGGACTTACCCCTTTGTACCTGGGATCAGGAGACCTCATTTCCTCGAGGACACGCACACTCAGACGTTAATCTTGAGTGTGGGTTCCTTTCTGGGGTCCAGGGCTGTTGTTAGCCACCAGGAATGACAGTGCTCTCCATGCTGAGTGGAGCCAGTTTTTGCCAGGAAAGAGCCCGTGGTCACGCCTTGTGCAAAGCATCCCACGCCAGGGGCTCCCATCCCTACATTCCTGTCCTGAAAGGAAACCACTCAGAGGCAAGGTGGGTCCAACCACCTCCCATGTGTTCACTCATCACTGTGTTCCAGCATCACCCCAGTTCACAGTCCTGATGGGATTGGATGTGGCTCAGAATGTCACCTTCATGAGCTCTACCCTGCCACAGCTGCAGTTCTGCAGTGGGAGAAACTCAAAACCTCAAAACACATGCACATGAAAGAAAAGAGCAAGAGCCAGAGCCCAAACAGGGCCACATGTGGCAAAGACAGCTGGAGTGCCTAGGTTGGGACTCAGAATTATGTCAGTGGGGTGGCATTGCTGCTGACACCAGCATGATAACAGAGAGCCAGCCCTGCTCATTTTGCGGAGCAGTGTGTTGGGGAAGGCAGAAGAAATTGAGAGGCAGGATTGAGTTTGGCCCTAGGAGGAGGTTGGGTAAAAGGCCAGTGTGAGTTGGAGGGCCTGGGCAGATAGAGAGAGGCCAGGGCACACCCCAAAGCCTGGAGACTGCACTTGATGTCCAGGGTTGTGAAACACCACCTCCCCTCTTACTCACAACTGAGAGCAAAGGGCATTGATGAGTTCAGTTTGTGTGCGGCTGCATCCAAGGTGGCTCGGCTAGGCACCTCTGTTTCCTTGACTCAGGAGGCTGGGAGTCCAGGCTCCACTGAGGCTCGGCTGGGAGGATCGGACTCTGAGTTTATGCCTGTGTTCCTGGTAGGATCCATGTTGGCTGAGCCTCAGTGTTTTTGCAATGAGAGGATGGGTGACTGTCATGTCTTTATCACAGGACACACTTGCTAAATGGATTTGTTGGCTCTGGGGAGGAAAGAGAGAGAGGGGAGTGGTGCTGGAGACAGGGATGCAGACAGGGGTCATGGACTTGGCATAACTCAGTCTTGGAGGTGATATCCCATCACCTGTACCCACTTCAATTCCCATGAATGCAGAGGCTGAGCCCCCTTGAGGTGAGGGGTGAACCGGTTCTGGGCAGCAGGATGCTGTGGTACCTCGGAGTCTCTGTGAGACCCCAACACTAGACACACTTGGCCCTTTTGAAATCTTAGGAGAAGCCTTGGGAAGTTGTATGGCAGAGGGGAGCAGCCTCTGCATCTCAGTCCCCTCCAACTTGCCATGGTGTAGAGAGGGAACTGCAGCCACGATGGGACGGACATTGGCCACGTCCCTGTGTGGGACACAGGCCTGATTGAGTTGGGGTGCATTCTTTGTCTCTGCCCTTCTTGTGATTGTCCCATCTCTACATTTGTGCTTTAGCCACCTGTGAGTCCCATCTCGGGTTTCAGAGAGAATAGAGGGTGTTATGGGCCAATAGACACAATAAACCCTAGAGATTAGATGCTACCCTACTTTCCAGAAAAGACTGGGCACACCATGAGTTGCACAATGATGGGACCAGGGTCCAAAAGCTGCTGAGAGGGAAGGACTGGTTGTGAATGCATTTTTGAAGGCTCCAAGCTGGAACTCTAGTGGCACCAAGCAGGGCAGATGCTGGTGGGGATGTTTGGGTAGTTGTTGGTGAACACCTGCGCACCTGAGATGTTTAGGCTAGGAGCAGAAATCAGCAGCTCATAGGGCTTTTGAAAGTGGTCTTATGTGAAAAGAGGCTCAGGTATGGGCACAGGAAATGACATCATTGCCTTGACAATGGATCAAACAGAACATGGAACCCTGGTATCCAGGCACCCACTTAACTGACCAAGCCATCCGAGCTCATTTGGTTGGAGAAACTGGAGGGAGAAGGATGTTCTCCTGTGGTTGCAAACAATGCCGAGCCTCAGGCTCCCAGGAATCTCAGGGGGGCCAACTAGCCCTTTTGTGGATGCACTGGGTGAGGCTTCATCTTAGACGCCAGAGCCTCTGGCGATTGTCGCAGAGGAGCTCAAGAGTAACAGTGAGTAGCACAGGGCAGGTGAGCCCAGCAGGCCCTCTAGTCTGATCCCTGATGAATGGCCCAGGACTCCTATTCTGACTGTGTGTGTGTGTGTGTGTGTGTGTGTGTGTGTGTGTGTGTGTGTGTGTGTTTGTACTGATGGGAACTGTCCCATTGTGCTTTGACTCTAGTGTATTGGCACAAGTCATTTTTCTGTTTGTCACCATTTCCATTTTAAACCAACATTCTTGGTCCCAACCCAGGGTGAAAATGATGAGAACACGGAGGAGCCCTTCAGGGTACAGAGCCTTGAACCTTACAGGCAGGACCAGCTTAGGAGTGAGCTCCTGCCTGTCATTTGTGGGAGGAACCTACATTTCAGCAGCAACATGGGGTTAATCTCCTGGGATTCCATCCCCACCCAGCAGGTGCTGGATCTCTTGTTCCCAAGGTAAGCACCAGACCACCAAGCCCAAGTGTGTAGCCCCCTCATGCCTGGGTCTTGGGGCTGCCATGTACCTCTCAGGGACCCAAAGGTTTGTGATACCTAATGAGATAGAGGACCACACTCATAGTGGAATGTCAGTCCCAAATGGGACGAGTCCTGGAGGTGCCTGCCACAGCCTTGCAAGGGGAGTGAACTCCCCTCTCAGGCAGAGAAACCATCCTGACTCCAGCTGATTCACAGAGGTCCGTGGAGCAGTCCCCACACACTGGGCACCATAGCTCAATGATGTGCACTGAGCTCATTCCCAGGTGGACTCAGCGAGGCCAGGTGGCCTTTCTGGTGTGATATTGGCTTTGTGAAGAACGTAGATCTGTGCCAGAGGCGTCTCAAAACTCAGGCCTTGGGAAAAGCACTTTTGGGTTAATAAAGACATGTTAGTTTCCATAGTGGGACAGAGCATCCTAGCTGGGACATAGCTGGACAGGGGCTTTGGACATGGCGGCTCCCACACCCAGAGATATGTGGGAATCAGCAGTTTGGGCTCATTCACTGATGAACATGGAGAAAGCACCCACTGTGTGAAGACACGTTTCCAGTCACGTTTCATAATTCATTGAAAAATAGGGTGCAAATGACTGCCATTGTGTCCCTTTTCATGGGGGTCAGCCTCAAACCGCAGGTGCCATGAGTACATATCCTACATGTGACTGCATCCCTGACTCCATGGGGCATAAGTGCACGTTGTCCTCTTCAGTGACTATGGTGGACCCCTGGACCAACTTCAACATGGAATGGGCTTGGGGTCAAGAGGGTGGGCTCCTGTTTCCAGAATAGGGACCTGCAAGGTGATTTGACTTGGGAAGGCTGAGGAAAGACTGCTCTCCCCAGTGTAGGGTCAGAGGTTTTCTCTGGAGGCCGTGGTGAAGGCAAGGCCAGGGTTTTGCTGACTCCACACCTTCCTCCCCACAGTGCCTCACCTTCCTTCCTGGGGATCTGGGTGAACCTCTACTCCGAGGCTTCCCATCAGCCTCCAGGCTTTCTGAGTCTGCAGCAGCTGCTATCCATGTGGCTCCTGCTGGGAGGCTTGAACCTGGAACACCAAGCACACCACCTCCTGGCCGCAATTGAAGATGGCAAATCAAGCCAGGCAAAGCCTGAGAGCCAGGCGGACTGTGGTGAGTACCTAAGGGTATATGAGGAAAGGTCCGACTGTTGTCCCACTGCAGGGAGTCTGTATGCCTGGTGTTGGGCTGGAAATTAGGACAAGCCTTTGTCCATTCAGGAAGTGACCCCAGTCTGCAAAGAGGTCCTGTGTGGGCCAAGGGCCTGAGTTCTTCCTGGCAGCAGAGGTATTGTCTGTCTGTGGGAAGGTCAGGGCAAGGCAGTCATGTTGGCATCTTTTCTCCTCTAGCTACAAGCTCAGTTCCTGTCACGGCTCCTCAGCCAACCCCAGAGCCAGAGCCTTCTCCCAGGGAAGGGGCAGAGCCGGAGTATAGGACATCAGGGGTCTCTACTCGGTCCTCCCCAAGGCCCCAATATAACAAGCGGATGAGAGGCAGGTGCCTCATTCACGTCTACCTGGAAAAGGAAAGGACAACACAGTATAGGAGCATCCTGGTAAGTCTTCGAGCAGGGGAGTCTCCTGGGAGCCCACAGTGGGGAAGACCGAGTCCACAGCAAACACTTTGGACTAGGCCTGTCTTCTTGAACTGGAGCTTCTGGAAGGTCAGGAAGGAGAGCAGAAAGTGAGCAAGAGAGAGGCGGGAGAGCAGCAGCATGCCAGGTCTGGGTGCGAGTGGGCCTGCGTGTTTTGGGGTGTGCAGGTCAGAAGTGCAGGAGTGAGTGCTGGGTTCAGAGGAGGTCAGAGAAATATCGAGGGTACAGGCCATCCTCTACTGACCTTGGTATTGAGGAGGAGTATATTGAACCGTGGAGGTTGAAGCACAGGAGTTGGCAGTCATTTTCTTGTGTGTGGGAGGGGATATGTTGCTGGTTGAAGGGAAGGGAGCCATTGTAGAATGATTAGGGTGGGTAGGTGTGGGTCACAGAGAACTGGGGGCCTTGGAGGGGCCCATTAGTGTCCTAGTTTGCATGTATGTGAATAGAGATTTAGCGGCTCTCTCTGCAGGATCTTCCTGGGTGTGGAGTATCCATCATGAGACTCTGGTGTCCACCTCCAGGGGAGCCATGTTGAACCACTGCACCTGCTGGGTCCAAACCTCCTGACACCCCAGCAAGCACTGACACTCTCGAGCCCAGCAGCTTCCATGCCTATCATTAAAGAGTCCTAGTGTGTGTTGTGCCCTGGCTGTCAGGACCAAAGCAACTAGGGTTTGTGCCTGGTCCACACAAAAATGCAGCTGCATCCCAGACCAGAGCAGGGATATGGAAGTGCACTGGACCATTCCTCCCATCTGGATGGGACTAGAGTGTGTCTGTACAAAGCCTTTTGGTCCTTATTCCCTTGTCCCTGTAGGGCATAGCAGGTTGAAGCAAACTCTTGTACCAAGATTGGACTAGAGGCTCATAGGAAGACCCCCACATGATCACATGAAGGCCTCAGGTAGCAGGGTATCAAGATGGTGCCCTTGTGTTGAGAGCTCACTTGTCTCTGATTGTCCTTGAGCACTGTCCTCTGGGTAGCTACTCCCAAATTCCCTCTCTGATGAGCTTTCTCCAACCCTGCTCAGGTGACCTGCCAGGACAGGGCTCCAGTCATCATCCGCAGGGCCTTAGATGCACACTTGCTCCAGCAGGAGGACCCAGAAAACTACGAGCTTCTGCAAATTCTCTCGAACCATCAGAGTAAGTGGAACCATCAGAGGGTAGGGAGCAGTGAGTCACAGTGGGCTCACGATAACTGGGAGCCAAAACACAGTGTGCATTGACCCAATGCCCAGGAAGAGTACGGTGGGACTTGTGCACAAAACAAAGTGTAATGATGGGGCATAAATCTGCAGGTTCTTCATGTTCCCCAGGGGCTGTGGACCTGCCTAACATGTGTTCTTTCCTTGGCCTGAGGAGGCATTGCAAAGCTATTATCCACAAGGGGCCAAGAAGAGAGGCTTCTTTGTCTTGTGTCAAAGAAGACAGACAACCACAGGGTGCCTACTTTGGCGACCTTTCCTGACCTAGTTGAGTACATGAGAAAAGCAGTTCAATGAAGAATCATTTCTGGTTTCCAATCTTTCTATTCATTGCAAACTGAGTCCACTTAGGACCAGAGGCCATTTCTACAGAGAAGAGTGTGGTAGAATAGAACCCTTCACAGCTTGTAAACTCTTCTTGGAGAGAGAGAGAGAGAGAGAGAGAGAGAGAGAGAGAGAGAGAGAGGGAGAGAGAGAGAGAGAGAGAGAAGAAGAAGAAGAAGAAGAAGAAGAAGAAGAAGAAGAAAGAGGAGGAGGAGGAGGAGGACGAGGAGGAGGAGGACAAGGATGAGGAGGACGAGGAGAAAGAGGACATGGAGGAGGAGAAGGAGAAGTAGAAAAATGAAAATAAGTTGAAGGAGGAGACCATGAATAAGAAGGTCAAGATGACTTTAAGAAGAAGCATGAGGAGAAGATGAAGAAGAACAAGAACAAGAAGGAGAAACACAAGCCGAACAAGAAGTATAACAATAAATTGATTAAAAATGTGAATGAGAATTATACTCATGAGGAGAAAATGCAGAAGTGGGGAACTCAAGAGAAATATATATCTCTGGATGGCACAGCCCTGCTGTGGACATCCTCCACCTACGCTCAACACACCTCCAAACCATACCCCTCCAATTAGTGTAGCCCTGTATGAGTGGATGAATCCACTGGCAAGGTGGAGGCACCCACCATCAAGTGCTTTTCCATAAACCGACCTGTGATCATTGCTGCAGTGGGGAGAAAAATTTGAACACATGAGTCTTTGGGGACCAATCCAGATACAAACTCTAGCTGTTTGTCTTTGGTGGGTCCAACGTGAACTAAGAAGGTCTGGGGTACAAGGGGCTATTTCCTTGAAAGGTGTTCCTGTAGGGGACCTCCTGTGCATAGAGGGTCCTCAGGGAGGAATCAGTGGGGAGTCTTTGGTGCAACAGTAGCTGGATTCGGGGGCTCTCAGGTCTGTGTGTGAGACCTGAGCTGGCAGAGGCTCTCAGTTGTGGGGGATGTTGGGTAGTGTATTACTTGAGTGTCACCTACCACGCCTCTGCCCCTGCCTCTCCAGAGCTGAGGATCCCTGCTGATGGAAACGTATATTACGCCCTGGATGGCAGAGTGGATTATAACTTTCTTCTTCAGGAAACAGCTGCCAGCAAGTTGTTTAAAGTCAGGCCAAAGGAGGTAAACAGCCACCTTCTTCAGTCTTTACTCCTGGTGCCACTCCACATCCTCCAAGGGGACAAGAACCTCAGGTTCTGGATGGATGTTGTAGAATGCCCACAGGGCCAATGCCAGGCTGGGTGGGGTGCAGGTGCTGGGCTTTGCTGATGTTGTCATCCCCCACAGTTCTTGCAGCCTTCTGTGGCAGTGGCATCCAGGATCCCAGCAGCTGTGAGCAGCAGCTCTGCGGTGGCTGCAGGACCATTGCCCCAGGCCACCCAAACCAATGAGTGGTGCATGAGAAAAGTCACCAGTAGCAGCTCCTCACTGCTTCACTCCAGCGAGCAGGTGGAAGACAGCCGCTTTGTCCACGTCCTCCTAGAGGGACAGAGCCTGAGGGAGACAAAGCGCATCCTGGTAAGCCCGACAGCAGGGCTGCCTCTTGGGTGTCCACACAGTGGAAGGCAGGAGACACAGCTAACCCTGGGGCTGTGGTGGGAAATTAAGAAGAGAGAGGTCAGTCTTAAGGGCTTGACCTGAGTGGGGAGAGCCTCAGCATGCCCAGCTGCAGCGGTGAGTGGGCCTGTGTATTGTGGGTTTGGCAGGCCAGAAGTGCAGACGAAAGTGCTGTGGACAGATGAAGGCAGAGATATGTCCAGGGTGCAGGCTGCAGTGCCTAGAACTTGGTATTCTCAATGAGTGAGGTTGGAGCAGAGGAACTGGCAGTGACTTGTCACATGTGTAGGAGGGGGTGTGTTCCTGGTGGCAGGAAAGAGAACCTCCTTAGCATGACTAGGTGTGGAAATGTGGGGTCGGGATCACCTGGGGGGTCATGCCAGAGCTTCGGAATGTCAGTCTTTGCATGTATGTAAATACAGAACTAAAGGGGTTCTTGGCAGAATTTCTATGGATGTGCAGTAGACACGCTAATGCTGCAGGTGTCCAGCTGCAGAGGAGACATGTTCAGTGACTGCCAGTGCTGAGTCAAGTACATCATTAGAACCAGACCCGCACCGAGCTTCCAGAGCCCAGGGCCTCTCCAGGCTATCATGAAGCACTCAAGTGCACACTCTTGTATCTGAGTCTGTTTTGTGTAGTGGCAGTCAGGACCAAAATTTTCAGTGCATCTGCCTCTTCCACCCACAAAGGCAGCCTGCATCCCAGAGCACACTTGGTGCACAGATCCCTGGCCCATTGCTGTCATCTCAGTGAGATGAGAGTGTGTCTGCGCATAGGCAGTTTGGTCCTTTGACCTGAGTGGAATGTGGCTCCCCAGGGAGAGGGGAGATGGCAGGTACAGGCAGATATTTGTACCAGGATTGTTCTAGTAGCACGTTGCAAGAACCCAGGGGGTATATGGAGGACACACTCAGGTAGCAGGATAACAAGATTGTGCCCTTGTATATGTAGCTGAGATTTCTCCTGAATGTTTGACCACAGTCTTCTGGGTAGCTCCTCTAAAATCCATTCTCTGATGACATTTGTCCCACCCTGATCTAGGTGACGTGTCAGGAGAGGGTGACAAGCCTCATCCGCAGGGCCTTGGACCAAAATTTGTTGCAGCATGAGGATGTGGACAACTTTGAGCTGCTGAGAATGATGTCTCTGCATGACAGTAAGTAGGACAATCAGACAGTGGGGAGACATGATCCACAGTGGGCTCAGGATAACTCACAGCCAAGAGAAAGTGGGCCTTGGCCCTAAAATAGCCAGAGTGTGGTGGGCCTGGTGCAGGAAACCAAGTGCAGTGATGGGCGTGTCCAATGTGGAGGTGTTCAGTGCGGCCCCAGGGGGCTGCTGGACCTCCCGAAACGTGTTCTCCCCTGGACCTGGTCTGGCAATGCAAAGCTAATATCGATGAGGGCAAGGCAGAGAGAGGCTCAATCCATCATCAGTTTGGTTTATGGCTCACTGATAAGGATGCCTTCAAATGAAGAGGATCAGAGCATGGGTCCTGATTGGATCAGCATTGCTATGGACGGAAGCCGCACAGGTCCCAATCCATGGCCAGGATATGAGAAGTCCTGCCTACTCAAGAATGTCAGGATTGCAGCAACTGGGAACAGCACTCAGTGAAGAGGAAGTCAAGGCCAGGGGACAGCCTGTTTGGGTTCTTTTTGGAACAATTCCAAGTCCTCTGTGCCTGGGTGCCCATCTCCTGGAGATATCAGAATGGCCAGGTTATTATTCCTTCCAGCAACAAAGAAGGGCATCTGAAGAACAGAGGCCACAATGCTGAGCTGTCCACAATGCCAGTGCTCTTTCCTTTCTTGTGAGCCCGACACTCCTAGCCTCCACCATCCCAGCCTGTCTACAGTAGAACCCACCATCTGTCGGGCACGTAAGTGAGTTTTCCCATTTTCACACACCGCCTCATTTGAGTTGGCTCTGTCTCACACATGAGGAAGACTGAGGTGCAAGGAGCTGGGCAAGGGGCAGTGTCTGCGAATCTCAGGGACTTGGGAGGCAGTGCATGGGGATGGGGATTTCCAAACAGCCTCAGAAACTTAGGGAGACCCTGTACCCAAGTCAAAAGGCCTGGGAATGGTCTCAGTGCTTAAGTGCCTCTGGTTTTATCCCTAGTAAAAAAATAAGCCAGTCAAAAGGAATTACCAAACCGAGAATCTACAAAGGTGATTTCAGAAACAGACTTTCAACCCAAACATCAGTTGAGAGCAGGCTCCAGACCAGGGGAGGTTTGTGTGTAACAGACGTCAAAAGGGAGGACTACGGGGGGCCTGGAACCCACTAGGTGTGATGGCATCTATGCCTTATGGCAGGAGGGTGGCAGTGATGCTGGCCCTCTCCTAGATTTTGGAAACCTTGTTTTCATTGGGGAAGCTTTATGGAGGTGGAATCTATTTTAGCAATCCTGGTCCAGATGAGGTGCTGACTACCACAGGTAGAAGCCTATCCAGAATGCGGTGTCTGTTATTCAGTCTTTCCTGACTGTGACAATGACAAAGAAAGGAAGTCACTTGTCTTCGGTCTTGGTTTCACTCCTGGCCATTGATTGAGAACTGATTTCATCTTGGACTACTGAACAGAGGCTGCATCTGGGCAGAAGAGTGTGATAGATTTGAACTCCTCAGGACGCCCCACCATTGCCAGAGAAAGAAGGAGAAGGAGGAGGAGGAGAAAGAGACACTCCTGAGTGGGGATAGGATCACACGATAAAGAGCAGGAGGCAGAAGAAGAAAAAGAAGGAGGTGAACAGAAGGAAGGGTGGAGGGAGATACACAAGAAGAAGAACAAGAAGGAATCATGTAAGAACAAGAAAAAGACCCAGAAAGAACTACAAGAAGATGCAGGACAGAAAGAAGAGCCAGAAGTAGAACAAGAACCAGAATAGAAGTACCAAGCAGACAGCTCCTGATGAGAAACAAGGGGAAGGAGAGCGATCCTAGAAAACAATAGAGTTCTCCAGGGCACCACCCTGCTCAAGTCCTCCCATGTCCATGCCCAACACACCTCTGATGGATACCACCTCCCCTCCGTGTATTCATCCATGAGTGGATTCATCCAGGGCAAGGGGATGAATTCCCCCACCATCCAACGCTTCCCTGAATGCCCATGTGTGAGCATGGCTGCCCTGGGGAGAAAGGCCTAAGCACAGGAGCCTTTGCCAATCCTGATGCAGATCCTAGCAGTGTCCCTTTGGCAGATCCAACCTGCACTGAGAAGTTCTGGGCCCAAGGTGCTGTTTCCATTGCCAGGTGCTCTTTTGGTTTAGAATCCTGTACATCATCTTCTCCAGGGAAGAATCACTGAGGGAGTCTTTGGTGGCACTGTAGCTGGATAGGAGGGCTCTCAATTCTGGTGCAGGCTCGCCCTGACGGAGACTCTCAGGGGTTGTGGGTGTTTTGTGGTCTAATCCTTGAGTGCCACCTAACAATTCTCTCCACTTTGCTCTGCAGAAATCAAGGTCCCTGACCACTCACTGATGTATCTGTCCATGAATCCACAAATCAAATATTATTTCATCGTGAGGAAACGCCGCGAGGTCAAGGGAAAGGAGGTAAACACCTACCTTATTCAAGCTGTACTTGTGCTGCCATTCCACTCCCACCTGGGGAAATGAGAAGCCTGAGCACCTGGACATATGTGCTAGAAGCCCATAGAGCCAACTGACAGGCTGGGGTGGCTTTCTGTTTCTGGGTTTGCTGATGTTCCATCCCCCACAGTTCTCAGAATCAACCTGCAAGTCCTCCAGGCCGCTTTCCCAAAGGCAGGTGGGAGACACCTGCTTAATTCGTGTCCACTTAGAAACACAAAGTCCAAAGATGGCCAAGAATGTTTTGGTAAGCCTGGGAGCAGGAATGTCCCCTGGTGCTTACACCTGGGTGGGGAGCAGACACTGGTCCAATACCATGGACTACTCATGCCCTCTTGATTTGGAGCTTCTGGATGATCAGGAGGATAGATGGGAATCAAGAAGGAAGAGGTCAGTGTGAAGGGCTGGAGCTGAGATGAGGGAGAGCAGCAGCTTGTCCACCGCCATGTCTGAGGGAGTCTGTGTGTCAGGTGGCAGCATGCAGTCCAGAAGGGCAGAGGCAGGTATGGGTGACAGATGAGAACAGGCCAGGACCTAGGTTGCAGGTTCCTCTGTATGGGATGCTGGCCTCTATGGAGCAGGACACCAGTATGAGGTTCTGCATGTTCCTTGAACAAGGAGCTGAGAGGGTCTCTCTGCAGAGTCAGTATGGATGTGGAGCAAGCACACTAAATGTCCAGGTAACCCAATGTCCACCCTTGGCGGAACAGGTGCCCTCGTACACCCCAGCCAGCACTGAGCCTCTGGAGGCCAGGAGCTCTCATGGCTATCTTTCATCACTCCTGAGTGTGGTCATGTTCCTGGGTCTGATTTGGGCCCTGGCAATCCAGACCAAAGCCTCTAGGTTTTGTGCCTAGGCCATTCCCAATGCCGCCTGCATCCTCGGGCAGACCTGGGATCTTGGAGGCTATTGTCCCATTCCTCCCAACTTGTGGGATGAGATTGCATCTGTATGCAGGTAGTGGGGTCCTTTCACTTGGAGAGAAGTGCAGCTCCACAAAGAGCAATGGCAGGTCCAGGAAGTCCTATGTACAAGGATTGGGCTAGTAGCCTATGGGAAGAGCCCACGCAATGAGCAGGAGGTCAGCCTCAGGTAGTAGGGTCATGGATGTTGCCCTTGTATTTAGAGTGGAGGTGCCTCCAGAATGCCCCTGCCCACTGTCCTTGAGTAGTCACTTCAAGGCCCATTTCCTGAAGGCCTGTCTTCCATGCTGCTCCAGGTGACCTGCCACGATCGGGCTCCTGTCGTCATCCGCAGGGCCCTCGAGCTACACTTGCTTACTCAGGAGAAGCCGGAGGAATATGAGCTGGGCCAAATCATCTCTCACCGTCAGAGTAAGTGGGACAATCAGATGACAGAGAGCAAGGGTCAGGATGTGGACTCAGGTCAACTCTTAGCACCAAAGAGCAGTCTCTGACCCCCAAGAACACTCCAACAGGGTGTGTTGGGCTCGTGCACAAAGCCAACTGCACTTCTGCTGGTGTAAGCTCTCCAGGTGTTTTGGTATACCCCAGTGGCTAGTGCGGCTCCCCACCAGGTGCCCTGCCCAGGACATGAAGACGCATGCAAAGCTGACATCATTGAGGAGTGAGGAGGAAAGCCTCTTTCCAGGAGCAGTATGGTTCTGTGGTCTGAGATAGGAGTGGTTTCAGAGGAACATGGGAATGCATGGGCTAAAGATGGAACTGGCATTTTGTGGACTGAAGCAGTAGGATTGAAAGCCTTCTGTGTGACCAGAAAACCACTGCCTGGGCAGAGCATTGCCAAGATTCTAGCAAGCAGTAACAGGATGAAATTGGGAAGAAAACACAGCCTGGGAGACAGCTTGAATCATCTGTTTTTGCATCAATTCCATGGTCTTCCGCACCTGAGTCCACTAGCCAAGGAGTGATCCCAATAGCCAGGTTATGATCCCTAACTAGAGTCAGATGAGGGCTTCCTGAGCACGTAGCCACAGAGCTCATCTGATAATAATGTCAGCGCTTTTTCATTGGTTGGTTGGTTGGCTTTTGTGAGCCAAACACCTCAGCAGCCATTATCCCAGCCTATGTACGCTGAAGACCACCATCCCAATGAGTTCTAGGATCACTTGTCTCCTATCTTAACCTTCTGTTAGGTTAGTAGAGTCTACGGAAGAGGAAGTCTGTCTGGGGCCTTGGTAGCCTAAGAAATTCATAGCAGAGATCCCCACATCCAACCCAGAAGGGATGGAGAACAGGCTCTAGGTTAGAGGAGGGCGACAGGAAAGAGGTGTTCAGAGGAAGGAGAAGCTGGCTGTTGTATTCCCCCACTCGGGGTCATGGCACCACTGGGCCATACACCATGTCGGAGGGAAGCAGTCCCTTTGCTGGTCTTTGGAATCATTGTTCTCAGGAGGGCAGCATTTGGAATGTGGCCTCCATTCTCAGAAGCCTGGTTCACATGGAAGCAGGCTCCACCAACGCAGAAGCGTGGCTCTAATGTGGTATCCGTGCTGGTCAGCCTGTCCTCACCGTAGCCATACTTGAAAATCCTAGGCCTTTTCTCTGGGTTTCACAACTTTCTCTTTGGTTGTGCACTGAGGCTGTCCATAAAGCTCTAGTGTGTGGCAGTGGAGAGCTCCTCAGCCCTTGCCACAAAGGCATAGACTGGGAGAGAGAGAACAAGGCTGGGAGAGAGGGAGAGAGAGAAAGACGGAGAGGAGAAGGAGGACCTCTACTTGGAGAATGAGGATTCAGTGGAGCCAACAGGGACAAGGTACTGGTGCCCAGGGCGCACTCCTGTTTAGGTCTTCCTCCAAGCATGCTCAACCTTTCTTCCAGTCCCTCCCACCTCCCAGTAGTGTATTCATCTTGAATGAGAATTTCATGTTGACATCAGAGCACTCACCATCCAATGCTTCCTTCCAAACCCACCTGTGAAGATGGCTCATGTGGGGTCTGAATCTTCGGCACTTTTGTGGGAGATTTCAGATGCAAACCCTAGTGGTGTGCTTTGGCAGATGCAAGAGGACCTGGGATGTTTTGGAGTCCAAAGCCTTTGGTAGGAACAGACATTAGGTCTGTTGAAGTGCTCTGCCTAGTTCTTCCTCAGGGAGGACTGTGGAGGCTGTCTTGTTGGTATTGGTGCTGAATTGGAGAGCTCTCAGGTGTGTGGCTCAGTTCGTTTCTGGCACAGGCTCTCAGATGTTGGGGTGTCCCAGGGAGCACCTCCTGAGCCACCTTATTTTGTACACCCCTCTCTCCCCAGAGCTGAGGATTCCAGCGCAGGCCAACGTATTTTACGCAAAGAACCCTCACACGAAACCCAACTTCGTGCTGAGGAAAAGGAGCCTCTCCCAAAAGAATGATGAGTGGATCCAGCCTCAACCTCCCTCTCGTCCTGCAAAGAAGGCTCCAGCCCTCCTGAGGATGCTTGCAAAACCATTCTGCTGCTGTGTGCCTGGGCGGGGCTGAGGCAGCCCAGGAATATTTACATTGATTACTATTTGCTTCAAAGTTTGAATCTATAGTTTGCCATTGTCTTTGACCTTGTTTAGTAACACAGTTGTTACTCTATCCTGTATTTGTTGTTCCCATTAATATATTATTATTTTAAAATATATATGTTTTTGTTACCTGATCTACTGTGATGATTTGTTACCTGATCTACTGTGATGGTTTTTGATCAAAATTGTGCATTTGATGATAATGAATGCCATGCATTTAGGAACCTGTAGACTCTAGACAATGAATGAATGTCTACTGTTGCATGGACTGGTCTGCAGAGTCCTGTAGCATTTGAGCTTGTGTGAGGGCTTCATAGGGCTTGCAAAAAGTCCGGGTCAGATGGTCCTGCATGAAGCTTAGCTCCTAGTGGTCTCCTCTACAGCATAAGGGCCAAGGAGAAACCCACTTCCACACAGAAGATGGGAAGCTACCTTATGAAGGTGATCGTAGGTGTGGGACCCTCTTGCTAGGACCCTTTTTCTATTGGGCCAAAACTGTGCTCTGAATGTGATTGCTGAGAAGAGCTTGGAATTTCCTGATTGAAACAGTTCATGCAAGCTGCTTCCACTTGCAGGAACAAAGTGTGTTCTCGTTGAGCACTTTGGGGTGTCCCAGGTTGCACTAGAGTGTGTCAGAAGCACTTGTAATGATTGGCATTCACGGTTTCACATTGAAGCCTCTGTGCCATCTGTCAACCACTGATGGCTGCAAGTGGGTACCCTGCCTTTCAATGAGTTTTCTGAAAAAGTAGGAGTTTTGAAGAACTGATCTTCTCAGCATTCCCCTTGCCTCCCCAAGTTGGGTGATGTCAATTATACAGGCTTCCTTGGGAGCACACATTTTATATTGAGCTGGAATTGGACTCTGGATGCGATTGCTGAAAATAGCTGGGGAATGGGAGAATGGAAGCTGTTTGCTGCAAGCAGTTTCAATTTGCTTTGTTGATTAACTTTGTTGTAAGTGAGCACATGCTATTTTTTTTTCCTGTGGACCTAGAAGAATTCAAAACTGCTTCTTACAGGTGACAGGCATGCTTACACATTGAAGCCTCTGTGCCATTGATAAAAAAAAAAAACAGTTCACTCATGTGGAACCCTGCATTTCAAGTGAATGTTGTAAACAAGTGTGACAAATGGATGTCAGTGAGACTTTGGAGAACTGATCTTCTCAGCTGGTCCTCTTTTCCCCTGAAAGTTGGTGATGCTAGATTCAAGAGAACTCTTTCTGGCACCCTTCGTGTTTCATGCCTGAACTGTGCTCTGAAAGTTCTTGAGGAGAACAGCTTAGAAGTGCAGAAGTGAAGCTGTTTGTTGAAGCAGCTTCAAGTGGCACAAGCTAACTTGTTCTCAGTGAGCACATGGGGATTTTCCCTGGTTGAAGCAGTGTGAATGAGAATGGCTTCTCAGAGCTGGTAGGCATGTTTGCATTTGGCAAACTTTGCCATCTGTCACCCAGAGTTCCTTGCATGAAACCTACATTTCCAGTGTTTTCAGAAAGGTGTGATGAGTGGGTTTCCATGGAATTTATCTTTTCAGGCAGTCCTCATTGCCTTCTCAAAATTGTTGATCCTTTTGCAAGGGCTCTCTTGTCAGCCAACATTGTGTTTTGGGCCTGACCTCGGCTCTGAATGTACTTGCTGTACTTCCCATCTTTCCTCTCTCTGGTCCACTCCTCAGATCCCATCCTCCTTTCAATAGGGCCTCATCCAGGAAGCCTGCCCATGTGCCTCCCACTTGATTTCAACTTCTCCAGTGCACTTATTGTCAAAGCAGGGGCTCCCAGGAGAGAGGGCTCTCCATTCTGCACACTGAAATTTCTCAGCAGGGAGGACTCCTCCATGCTTGGATGGCAGGGCTGCAATCACCTGGAAGGTGGAAATAGGAGGCTGGTGGTGTTCCTAGCCAGGATGCTGGTGACTGCAGTGCATTTAATCTATGGCCCTCAAGGTGGTTTATGCTGCAGATTTGTGTACTTCTGCATCTGTATGCACACAGTTCTTCATGTGGGGAAAAAAGCAATGTTCTCAAAGTTTGCTTTATATTATACTCAACTGGTGATTTAAAACCGCAGTGTCCTATCTTAGCCCAGAGCCATTCCATCAGCCCAGGGCCAGTGGGTGGTCCAGCGGTCAGTACTATGCACAGCTCCCAGGTGGCTCCAGTGTGTAGCTGAATTTGAGAGCCAGTGTACTGTAGGATTTGCCCTTGAGGTTAGAATTCATTGACTTCCTCTTATGTCATTTCACTGGTTCAGGATATTCCTTGTCTCATGAACTATTCTGTGAAATCTTCAAGTTAGCCATCTCTGGTCATTTCTTCCCTTTGATGGCACCTGGTTCAACAGCTTGTTCTTGGGTGGGGTCGGTCATGGACAGTTTTGTCCCTGGGTCACAGAGAGGGACAGGAAGACCCTAATGTGGAATGGTGGTGTAGAGAGTAAGTGTGGGGCCAGAGCCCACACTGTGGTTAGGGTAGGGAAGGGATCTGAAGAGACTACCTTGACAGCGAGCTCTGGCTGCAGTTAACCAGGAATCAGGGCCTGGAAATGGAAGCCATGACAGGGCTTCTGACTAGAAAGGACACATCTTTCTGGGCTTAGTTGGAGGTCCATCGAGGCAGAGGAAAAGAGAGAGGATGCAGGAGAGAGGGATGGTCTAGATCACAGAGAAGCTCCGTCATCATATCTTAGAGAATGGATTATTTTCTTCCAGTTGTTGGTAAATGCTAATTCATTCACGTGTTACATTCACATCCACCTCGTCCATTGGAGAGGCCGCTCAACCACCACAGGCAGTGGTATCTTGGTGGATGTGTGCATTCTAAAAGGAGGTGAGCTTGGCGCCAATAGAGTGTGTGGGCGCTCAGGCATTGGCAAGCTTGCTTTGGAGAGTGAATCCTCTAAATGTTATTGGGCTGTTTTTGAAAGATCGTGTGGTTTGGCTAGACCTAGAATGCTTCCACACAATTTAGCATGGTGTATATTTTAGAGAGCATGATCACTGAGGGGCAGGTTGCTGGTGTGAAGCTGTGAGCATTAACATCTATCAAGTTTCTCACCTGGAGTTGGCTACCTACAACTGGTGACAGTGTTTTGCTCCTACGGAGCAATACTGAACAAGTCTCTGGGCCAGTAATCCATTGCTGAACTACATCACCAACAAAAAGACCCTGAGTGAAGGTGAGTACCAGAAGAGCCCGGGAACCACCTGACAGCAGCCCTGAAGTCCTGAGCTCTGGCACATCATATGCCAACTCAACTGGGTATCAACCTCTTCCTGGGCTCATTAGAACTGTGTGCTTCAACTTTCAGAAGCAAATGCAGAATGACAGAATCTTCTCTGAGGACACTTTTCTAAGTCTTGTTTGCAGCACGTGTTCTAAGTCTTATTTGAAGCATGTCTTCACTGGAATGAGTAGTCATTTGGCATTCTGTTGTACTTAAAATTTCATGAGATTCTACTCCTACTTGGTAGGTTGTGTGAAAGTGACTCGGCCTGAATGCATTTTACATCCCAAAATATGGCTTGTCTTTTCTCCTAAGCCTATCAGGGCAATCAGAGCAGCCAAGGAGTACTATAAATTCAGGCACAAAATGGCCAGATAGACTGGGATCACTGTATATCTTTCTAGAACCTTCTTTCATGCTCTGGCTTCCCTGAGGTAAAGTGTGGAGACTCTGTGATCCAGATTTGGTAGCAAGTAGTTTTCTTGGGAGGTGATGCTAGAAAACTCCAGGTGGGAACAGGAAGTGATTAGGAACTGGAAGACAGGGTGTACCATCCAGTTGTTGTCACTGAGTGACTAAGCACAGTCCTGATAAGGAGTGCTGGGGGTCCATGTAGATCATGCTACTAATAGAAGCCCTCCTACAGGGTGAGAGAGCTGGGGTGTTCTCCACCCACTCCTGCCAGCCAAGACGAAATGATGCTGCTGGCCTTCACTGTAGGCAAATGGGCCATGGTGTTGGGGGCTGGAGGTCAGCTGGGGTGTGAAGAAATGGCATAGTGCTGGACAATGTCATCCAGCTTTGAATCCCCAGACTGGGATCTTTAGCAGGGCAAGGTCAGAGACTGTGCTCAGTGCAACGTCTACTTCTCAGCATAGTACCAGGCACACAGCAGAGCTTCATCAATACCCGTGGAATGCACTGGCTTGCCCCCGCCCTGCTCCAGGCCTCTCTCAGCTGAGCTCTCTCTGCTGGTCCTGTCTGTTCTAGTATATTCAGCTCTTGCTTCTTTGTATTTCACTTTCCTGAATTATGTGTTCTTTTTCCACACTCCTGTGGTCACTCTTTCTCCACACTCCTGTGGTCACTCTTTCTCCACACTCCTGTGGTCCCAAATGGCTGTGTGGTAGGGCTGTGGCAGAGAGATCTCATTACTACCAGAGATGGAGTTTTTAAACCAAATAAGACACGTGCTCTGCTGCTTAGGATTGTCTTCAGCATAACGTGAGGTAGAAGGTTTGAAATTAGGATTGTCCTCCCAATCTTAAGGCATGTCATCCCTGTGTGCACACCAGGAAGTGCCCTGGGAAGAAAGGCAGGTGTGGGTTTGGAATCAGAGACAGCATGAGAAGAACACTTTCACTGCTTACTAGACAATGAGCTTGGGCTTGTTCTGTAACCTCTTGGGACCTCAGTATTTGCATATCTGAAATGGGGATAGTTGTATGACTGACTTCAGGAGGTGGGTAGAGAGAATCCTAGAAGTAGAGGAAGAAAACACACAGCATCTGTGAAGCACCCCGCCCCCATCTTTAGTCTTTCCATGATTTTCTAAGCGTGTGTTGATTGACTGTTGGTTACAGCATGCCTGCAGATCTCCCTGACGTCCCATGTAATCCACATGGATGGAGAAGCTCACTATTGCCCAGTTGCCACTTCTGCAAGGACACCTTCTAATAGAATTGGATCTAGGAAGCTGGGGTCCCTTTGCAGAACATACAGGATCCACAGCAAAGTTCAAGCCCCTGAGACAGAGAACTTCTGCTGATATCCTCATGTCCTCATGGGCACTGCAATGTCTTTCTCCACCGATGTTCATTGAGAGCCTGGTCCAGGCCAGGCAGGGCTCCCTGCTGAGGATGTGGCAGAGAATGAAGCACCTGCCTGGCTGGCTTGTAGGGGACTCAACAATCGGGGGCAAGACAGGCCAGTGATGGTGAAGACAAGACTAGTTAGTTGACTTGTCCGAAGGTCTTGGAGCCAAGCACTCTTCTAAGCACCTTATCATAAAAGCTTCCTCATCCCTGAATAGTTGCAAGAGGAACAGTGCTTTGGTTGTCCCCATTTTTCATAGGTGACAACTGAGGCACTGAAAGATCAGGTCACTTGGCCAAGGTCATGGAGATAGCACAGGTGGGAGTGTTGGCTGCAAACCCTCCCATGTGGCTACTGCTTTGGGCTCTTTATCCCCCACAGCCTGCAACCTCTTGGTCATGCTGTGGCCCCTGTGACCTGTCTGTCACCAAATAGTGATTCACTGCAGGGCCTTTCCTGAGTCCTCTTCCACCTCAGAGAGCCTGTGTCTCACAGAGAGTTAACCAATTTCCTGGGCCCCACTGGAGTTCCTGGTTTTGCCAATCTGGTGCAGAGTCTGAGAATGTGTGTTTGTAACAAGGTCTCAGGTGACCCTGAAGGTGATGGGTCTCAACACAGGTGACTTTCCCCCTCCCCTTGGGTCATTTGACAATGCCTAGAGACCTTCTGTGTTATCACAAGTCAGGGGTGCTGGTGCACAACTCAGGTAGAGGCCATGGGTGCTGCTGAATGTCTACACTGCATGAGGAAGACCTCTACAGACTAAGAAGGATATGGCCTGATGGGCCAAGGGCGCCAAGGTGAGGAACCCAGTGTGGAGTACAAGCACATGAACTTGGGTGTGTGAAGATATGGCCTTGGGGCTTGTTTCATACGTGGCTTCTGTCAGTGCAAAACTCCAGCACCTCTGAGTGGCAGCATTTCTGACAAGCTCTGAGCAGGGATGCTGGTGCTACTGGCCAAGCGACCCCACTTTGAGTAGCCAGAGTGAAGTGGAGTTCTTAGGACACCATAAACTTCTCAGAAACGAAAAGTGGACATCTCCTGTGTTAGATCAGAAGAAAAGAAACTCTGAGTTGGAATAATCCCCTTTCAACTCACCTAGCTGCAAGTTTGCCCCTAAAGCAGCGCTGAGACAGCGGGGCCAGGTGGGGGACAGAGCTCCACTCCTATCCTAGCCGCAGGCAGAGGCCTGCTGAAAATGAGGAGGGAGAAGAGGTGGGTGAGAACTGCCTTGCTTGAGTCCCCAAGCATCCAGTCAAGTCTATTGTCACCTGGAGTGGTGGCTTCTTTTCCAGGGCCCACGCTAGCATTGGGGTTTGCATCTGCCTGACTTTCAGTTCTGTGAATGGAAGGTGGGAACTGGCTGCTTGAGACATGGTTGCTCTCTTGGGAGAGGGTATGGGAGAAATGACAGGACGCCCAGCCCTTCAGAGCCTTCACTCCTGCCCCTGTGATAAATGGCAGCATTAACAAGGTTTGGTTGAGAGGGTCCCCCAGATTTGTGACTTTCCATGTCCGCCAGCAGATGTCACTACGGCTGGCAGAACAGAAGGCCTTTCAAGAGTGAGCTGGGGGGAGCAGAGAGGGGAAAATATCATCAAATAGAAGGCAGAAGCCAAAAGTACCCTTGGCCTGGCGGGATATGGTCCATCCTATCATTTTAGGAATGGGGGACATTCTGCAATAAACCCACTATCAGATCGTGTCATTGAGGTCCAGCTTCTGAGATTTAGGCAGAAACTCTCCAATGAAACACAAAGTTCCTGGCTTCTCTCAACTGAGAAAGTCTCCAGGTTTTGGCTCCTGGCCTATATGTATCAGGAAACATTTTCTTGAAGGAAACAAACATGTTGCACTGAATAAACATATATTTGATGTACCTTACCCAGAGACATCATATTGATGGGTTTTAAAAATTGATTCATTTTACAAATTCAGCAGCTTATTCTGAAGTTCCATTGCCCTCAAAATCCCTTATGACTGGCACATTAGCCAACAAGCAGAATTCTCTGAAGCCCCAGCAAGAAAAAAATAAAGTCAAATTCCTATTTGTTGACATTTGAGGAAAACAAGGGAGAAGCAAGGGGCCCCACTCACTGGTGACAAGGTCTGGTTGAACATCTTTTATCTAATGCTTACCAAGAACGGTAGCAGAAACAGCACCGGTTCCTCAAACAGGGCAAGAGAGAGGTTGACACAGATGAAGAAGTACGTGGCCATCCGCATGGCCCAGTGATTATGAAAATGGTTAAGTCTGGAGAGGAAAAACAGTAAAGGTGGTTATAACCACTGAGCAGGAGTTATATAACACTCAAACTTCTGTGCTAAGATGAACAGGGGCCGGGGCTGGGACGGCAGCTCAGTGGTAGAGCAGTACCCAGCACGCACAAGGTCCTGGGTTCCATCCCCAGCACTGCCAAATAAACGGGTAAATAAACAAATAAATAAATAAGACTCGTGATGGGTCACATGCCCTTTAGGTTCTCAGGAGCAGGGTGATATTACTTAAGCTCAAACTATAAAACACTAACAGAAAACATCAAGACGATGATCATATCTCAAAGCACACTTGGTGGACAGTCTCGAGCCAGCTTTAGCACCTTCTTCACGGAGTTGTTGTGACAGTAATAAGAGAACACTCTGAACCAGAGACTGACAAGGTGAACCCTCAGTTACAGTGACCTAATGCCATGTGGGCGTGGCTGAGTCCAATGTGAAAATGTGCACAGCCTGTCTCAACGCGGTATACTCAGGACAGATGTGGCTGCCACACGCCAGATCCCTGCAGAGTGGGACAGTCCCCCACTCCTGCTTGGCAGTCTGGGCACATGAGGTGTTTGTTGCTTTTGGAGACCCTGACACCGAGCGCTGATGTATGAGAGGGTTTTTCCTTACTCTAGCCAAGGGCTTGGTCTTAGTTGAAACTTTAGGGGGAGATAGAAAAGGCTGGATTCCCAGGAAAGAAGTGAATGTGTGGGTAGCATTAGGAGGTGACAGAAGGGAAAAGAGAAGCCCTCCCTTGCACTCCAGGTAACGCTGGCTAGGAAGAAAGGTGGCCACGTGCGTCTAGCTTGGGCACTCCATCTCCTGGCCCTGGTGGTGTCCATTACCCCCGATCTGCTCTTAACTGACCGGATGCTCCCTGCACGTGGGACACTGTGCTCTTAGAACTTAACCCAAACCACCAGGCTCAGGGGCTGGGCTGCAGCTCCATGGTGGAGCACTTGCCTAGCACAGGCCCGTCTCTGGATCGGCTCCCAGCACCGCAGAACAAAACACTCTTGGGTTTTACCCAAATTATGTGCCGTACCTAGACCCCTCTGAAAAGTTTCTGTAGAAAGAATGCCTCCAGGTTTGTCTCAACCTCTAGAACTTAAGGTGGACAAGTGGACAGCTAGATGATTAAATTACCTGATAGCCTGAGGGGAAGTTTGGAATGGAACGTTCCTGTTGTACTGGGCATCAGAAACATAGGCAGCTCCAAGAGAAGGTTCTGGAAGGGAGAAAATGTCAGCACAGGAACTAAACTGCTTTTTCCTTGTTGGAATGCATCAGGCACGGAGGGGAGCCCTGCCCCTCCACCTCCAGCCTGGCTCCCTAGAGGTTGCCACCATCAGCAGAGCCATAGGTGCCCTTCCTGGTGGGTCCCCTGGGACCAAGGATCCTGCAGCAGAGCTGGCCACGTGCACACTGCATTTTCTAGAACTCAAATACAGGTTCTCATTTGAGGAAGGAAAATAAGAAAGCACTGAACAGAATATGTACATGGCTTACGTGGCATATTTACACATAAATAAAGGTTCCGTCTGTCCAAATATACATATGAGTATATGCACACAAACCCAAGTATAGAAACCCCAAATTATATTTAAGCTTTTTGGTGGGTGATTGAAGGGATTTTTGAGGCGAAATCTGACAAGTGAATTATCCATGTCTTCCAAATCTACTTAAGGTAGATCTCTATACATACATGGAACTGAAAACCAGTCACAAGGCTTTCGTGTAACTCATGGTGGACACATTTCAGCCAATATATTCTGGACTTTATCCCCCTGTCAGGACACAGAGTTGCATTCTTCTTAACAAGCAACTTATCATTCTGATAGTACTCATTTTTTTTCTATTCAAACATAGTTGCATTACATATTCTTATGGAGGTGGGTACGACAGAACTCAGGGAGCTTAACCACTCAGCAACATCCCCAGTCCCCCTTCCCCCTACCCCCCCACCCCCCCACCCCCCCACCCCCCGCCTTGAGACAGGGGCTTGCTAAGTTGCTGAGGCTGGCTTTGAACTTGCAATCCTCCTACCCCAGTCTCCAAGTGCTGGGATTACAGGCGTGTGCCAATGTGCTCAGCTCAACATTCTTTTGTATATTATACACACACACACACAAGAATATCACACGTGCACACATAAATATCTTGGAGCCCTATGAGTGTTTTTGTAGGATTAAAAAAGTGCATTACTTCTTGATGAAAGAAGACATAGGTATCCCACAGGCTTCCAAATGGTATGGGAAAGAAAACTTGTGCAGGTAAGCATGCGCGCGCGCCCAAACACATACACACGTGCGTGCACGTTCTCCTGCTTGTCACTAAGGGTGATGTGATTTTAAACAGTGTCTAACACCGACCAGCCAAAGGGGCTTCTAGAGACTTTGTTTGCCTTTCCTTAGGACCAGGACTGCTGCCTCCCTGTGTGATGATTCACATTCTGATTCTGCATCTATGAGATAAGAACATACACACACTGACCAGCTATTTAGCCCTTTCCATAGACTTCAGAAAGAAAAATAGTCTGATAAGCTAATTGACTGCCTGAGCTATCCACTGTAAACAGAAGCCATCTTCCTGCCTGTTTTGAATGGGTGTCTCTTACTGGTCAGGCAAGTTAATCTTAAAAATGCATCACGTATTCATAGGGTCAAAAGATTCCCAACTGTATGCAGATGGTCAATCATAGTTCTATAAAGCTGTTAAAAATTATCCAAACAGAAAAGAAATGCTGGAATTAAAAGTTGATGCAGAACCATATCCTTAGAGATGGATTCACTGCTGTAAGAATGGATCGCTTTGGGAGTCTCACGCATTCCAGGGCAGGAGGACACTTCACCAGGGCACATTCCCAAAACCTAACATGCACTATCTATGTTTTTGACACATTATACATTTTTCTTTAACATATCTAATAAAATATTAATAGAAAAACTATTAATATCAATTATTTTTCCATCAAGCATCTTTAATATTGAGCAATAAAGAGTTTCCCAGTATACTCTTAGAATTCTGTTTTAGGTAAAAACATCTTGTATCAATAAGAGTTGATTTGTTTCTAGCTTTTTCAGTGCATGCACATCAACTTTAAGAAAATTCTTTACCTTATATAAATGTTAAAATAGATTCTACTGTCTTTTATGCCTAAAGAAGAAAAAGAAAAAAATAAATATATGTTTAAAAAAATAAAGTCCTTTTAAACCTCAGAAAGATCATACTGGGACAGCAAAGAATTCTGACTTTTTTAAAAAGTATTCACAGCAATATCTTTTTAAAGTTCTGCTGTTCCTGGTTTGAGAAGATGACGCAGGGTTTGGTGTAGAGTGTGTGCTCAGCGTGTACAAAGCCTGGATTTGATTGACACCCAGGAAAAGAAATTTAAAAAATGAAGCTATTAACATCCTTATGACTGGACCCTGAGACAGGAGCCCTTTGACACTCACAAGCTTGAGGTAGACCATTCACAGGCCCTCCAGAGGGAGGATGGGGAAAACCACTCCCACCAACCCTGGGAGCCAGGCCAGGGGGTTATCTCCCTGAGACATCACCCAGACACAGACCTTAATGAGACCAGCACAGGTTTCCCTCCAGTGCCCCTGGCCATGCGGACACCCCTGGTTGTCAAGATCTGCTCAGGCTCTGTAACACCAAGCCTGCTCCAGGACAGCCCACAGAAGTGCTCTCGAGGCTTTCCCTGCCTCAAGAGGAGGCACATTTCTGACATCTGTCTCCACTTGCAATCTCCTCTACTCTGCCTTCTGGGCCTACTTCCCTCCTTCCCGTTACTGTGCAACTTCTTTCTCCTGCCCATTTCACTTGGGAGATGTTGTTCTCAGCAGATGAACTGTAGTAAGCATGATTACTTGTACTAAAGCCATTTGTGTCTTCCCAGAAAACCAATTCTTTTCATCCAACCCAAGAATGTGACCTATCTTAGACACCCCATTCCAACACTTTATACTTTTCAAGTTCATATGGTGTATTAGTTGGCTTTCTGCCACTGTAAGACCTGAGGTTGCTCATTTATAAAGAGAAAAAAGTATATTTGGCTCACAGTTTCCATATCCAGTTCACATTTGATTGACCCTGTTGCTTTAGACCTGTAGTGAGCAGCACAGTATGGCAGGCAGTGCATGGCAGAGCTACCCACTCACCTCACGGCAGCTGGGAAGCAGAAAGAGAAAGCCAGGAAGGGACCAGGGTCCCAACATGCCCTTCAGAGGCACACCCTTAATGACCTAAGATCCCCCACTGGACCCCACCTCTTAAACATTCCACTACCTCCCAAGAGAGTCACAGGCTGAGGATGGAGCCTTTAATATATGGCACTTTGGGGAACATTCTAGATCCAAATGATAGCCTTTGGGAACCACTGTCAGTATCTACCATGAAAATGGCAACCACCAAATACAGATGCTCCCCTGGAGGCACCTCCTACAGGCTGCACCAGCCCACAGAGGGCCCTGGTGGACACAGGGGTTCTCAGTCCCCACGGCAGGGGTCCACTCCCTGGGGAGCTCTCAAAGACCCTGGTGCCAAGAACATTCCACACCAGCCATGTCAGAACCCACAGGAGGCGGGACCTGGGATCCGCTTTTTAAAGTTCAAATGTGACTTGACGGTCCAGTGACAGTGGGAAGCAGGGTCTACACTGGCCTTTCCCTGCAGCTTCCCTCCTGAGGTCGGTTCTCACTGCACCGTGAGGGATGCACCTCCCCGACTCCCTTGTCTCCTCTTCTCATAGCTGTGACGTTTCCTCTTCTCCTCGAGATTGAAAACTGGATTTTAAACAGTTGTGTTTCCTCCCTCCCCTCCTGACCCAACTTTGTAAGCCTTAGAAGGGAGGGGAGAGCACAGAAAGGAGGCACAGATGATTCCAGAGGTTCTCAGGGGAGAGCAAGGACGTTCCTTCCAAACGCCCAGAAGACACCTTTTTCCGTCTCCCCTGCCCTAGGAGTGACCACCGGGAGCCCCAGATTCCGTCAGGCAGGCAGGCGACAGGAGCCGGGAATCTGAAGCTGCTGATGGAAGTGCTTTGAAAACACACCAACATGTCTTGATGATATAGATAAGAAAATCAGCAAAACTAGCCCTATCTCAAGGTCAAGAGAAGTCCCCACACGTCTTAACTTACATTCTTCCACTTGGGTTTTTCCTCCCAATGCCAACGCTCCTTCTGTCACTACAAACAGTCTTGCCCCCGTCTTGCCTGACTCCATTCCTGCCATAAACTCATCCTGCACGTGGATAAACAGTGCAGGCCCCTGTTTCCCAGGGCCACCTGTGCAAAAGCTGCCAGTGACTTCTCTTCCCTTAGAGCTACTCTCCTTTGCCCAGATAACCAAGTGGGAGATCCTTGGCTTGGCCTTTAGGGGCCCCACAATCCCCTCTCTCCAACTTTCTCTCCCTGGCTTTCCCTCCAGGAACAACATTCTCTGGAAAAAACAGATGAGATTCCTTGTCCACTGCCCTCCACGGGCTCCCCCTCCACGCCTGATCTCATGCTCAGGCGCTACCCTCGCACTGTCCTTCCTTGGACTCCATCTCACACTGCAGTCTCTCCAGGAGGAAGAGCGATCCCACATTTCCACATGGAAAGACCACCCGGAGAAGCTGGGGCAGTGCCCGTGCAGTGCGCATCTCGTACAGACAGCAGCCACAGGTGGAGGGCACTGGCCACTCTGGCAAGAAGGGTGAGTGAGTGAGTGACTGCAAATAGGCATTAGGACAAACACCTCGTGTCCCTCAGCATAGCCACTTGCAAACCAACAACCCACAGGCCAAGTGCAGTCTAAAGGTATGTTTTGTTTGGCCTATAGAATGTGTTTAGGATGTTGGCTACTAATTCAATTTTTTTCAAAACTGTAACTTACACAAAAATTTGAAATTATGATTTCTCTTTAAAAGATGGATAACATCTGGCAAGGTGGGGCTGGTTAGTTATTGCTGTTTGCCCCAATACTTCATCACCTGAACTTTATATTTTCCCGTGTTCTGCGGGTCAGCTGGGCAGTCCTTTTGGAGTCCACTTAGCTGATCCAGAAGGTCATGAGCACTGGGTGTTCTAGGAGGATCTTGCCCACATCTCTTGGCCATGTGCGTCTAGAGCATCGAGAGAGCAAGCACCAACACTCATGGGCTTCACACACCTCTGCTTGTGGACATCTGCTAATGTCCCATTGGCCAAAGCAAGTCCCATGGCCCACTTCAGGTTCAAGGGCTGGAGAAATGGACCCTAACTGTATGGAAAGGAATTGCAAAGTCACCTTGCAAAGGGGCAGCATTCAAGGATCAGAAGACTTGGTGAGCATTTTTGCAATCTATGATCAACCCCATGACACAGCTGGAGGTGGGTGACTGTGCTTTTCTTAGGGCAAGGGACATGCCCTCCTGATCTTCACAAACCCTGTCCCCTCTGTCACTGAATCATTCCCACCTAGCTGGCTGGTTTTATGGTGCTCTTGAGGGCACTGCAGATTAAACCCACACTGCTCTCTGGTGAGCCCAGGGAGCCCTGGCCAGCCCTCTGCAGGCTTCTGGTAACTGCCATCTTCCCCTGACACGAACTTCTCTGCAAATGGCTATAAGGTAACACCAGGGACCCAAGAGCTTGCAGACAGAGTAATCACAGACCTGCATGAAAAAGTTGAAGAGTGAGAACATTCAAATAGAAGCACACAAAATATCAAGAGGTGACCACAGAGGACAGTTGACAAGAAACAGCATGGGGCACAGGCTCTGAGCCCTGGCTGCACCTCAGAATCCCCTAGCAGCCTTAAAGTTACTGGTGGCATGAGCCACATCCTGACCAGTAAAATCAGAATCTCAGGGGCAAAGCTGAACAAAGTACCTTCCTAAAAACTTCCCAATGAGTCTGACCAACAGTGAGGTTGGGAATCCCTAGCATTGGGATATTTCTATTTCAACTCTGAAAGTGAGGGATGCTGATGCATTTTTCAGGGACTATGCAGTTTCCTGTTCTGTGACCCAAAGCTAACTTACAAAAGATTAACCCAGTCAACTGGCCACCCACCTCCCCAGATCTAGATGTTCTGCCGCCTCAGAAAATATGGGGCTCTGCTGAGGACTGTCTGTTGGTACCAGGTGCATTACCCTTAGTGCCTGCTGCCTGGAAAAGGTCTCTGAAAGACCTGGAGTCGCAAAATCTCTGGCTTCTGTAGACATGCATTAAACAAAACGGCTCACACTGGAGTCAGCCAGGACTCTGACTTATTCTCTGTTCTTCTATTTGCTAAGTTGCTGAGGCTGGCTTTGAACTTGAGATCCTCCTGCCTCAGCCTCCCCAGCCACTGCGATTTCAGGCCAGTGCCACCATGCCCAGCTGTATTTCTTGATCTCTCAAAGTATTAGTCATTTGCATGCGTCTCTTATTTAGACAAAGAAATATGAAACACACAGAGGGAGGGCATCGAGCATCTCTGGCTAAAATGATTTTCTCTCCACTGAAGGCTCTCATGGTCACAAGGAAGCCTGTCATTTTGTAGATGCTGGAACCAAGGGCAAGACTTGGAACCAAGTAACCATCTCCTCCTCCTATCATTTGTCTGCTCACTCATTCATTCACCCACTCACTCACAGAGAGGACTTAGTAGAATCCACCTGTTGGAAGGGGCCTGACTTCTGTGGGACAACAGCAGGCCAGATGGGAAGCCCAATGTTCCACCCCACACATAAGGGCCCTGTGGACTTTCTCCAGCAGGCTACTAGCCCACTGGGAAGCAAGGGAGCAGGGGATGCCATTCAGCCCAGAGTTGAATGGCAGGGCCAGCCCAGGAAATATGGGAAGCAGGACTAAAACACTCTGACCTCCTACACACTTGCATGGCCTGAAGGAAATGACCAGCGTCACTGTGTGCCAGACACTGGGATGGACCCAAGCTGCGTGGTCATCCCACAAGGTGACTGCGATTTACCAATCCCACCTTACAGAGGCTCAAGGAGGAGACCAGCCCGTGATCTGGAAACTGCTCCATCAGAACAGGGCTTCTTGCCTCTCTCTCCACCCTCTGTTTCTTATCCCTCCAAAGGACACAGCCTAAGAGCAGCTGCTTGGAAGCTCCAAGTCATCCAGAGGAGCCTGTCTGTCACAGCAAACACACAGAGCCCACCCTGGAGCTGGGTCGCGCAGGCCCAGGAAGAGCCAGGGCTGCAAACCCCATCCTGCGCTGGGACCCTTGGTTGTTTTCCTGCAGGTACAGAGTGCATAGCACTGCTCCGGAGCCAGGCCAGCAAGACCTGAAATCAGGTCTCCATGCAATCCAGCTCAGTCCCAGCGGATGGGAGGCCTCTCCTGTGGCACAGGCTTGACAGCTCCAAGTGACCCCCAACTCGCAGGGCTGCCCTCCAGCCCACGGTTTGCTTTCCGGCTTCGCAGCTCTCCAGAGCAGCCGGGGCTCTCTGGTCGCAGAGGACAGAGAAAGCACCCTGAGCAGAGGGGCTCCCTGCCCCACGTCCCCACAAGGGCCCTCGTTCGCAGCAGCCGGTGCTGGCTTTTAGCCGGTTCGTTTTCTCCCGGGGGGGCTTTTCTCTGGGGAGGCGTCTGGCACAGGGAGGGCGACCAGACGCGCTGCGATCCGGGCGCCCTGGAGCACCGGGGACGGCGTCCCTTACCCTTTGGGCGAGAGGCTCATCGTGGGCCTCCAGATGTAAGTGACTCACTCAGGCAGCTGGGCTGTTCCGGGGCATCGCGATTGCGGCGCACCAGAAAGGGATGCTCCAGCGTCGGGGCCGCGCCAGCGGACTCTGCCCCCAGCAGGCTGGCGGAAGGCCCCGGTTGCGCTGGGCTGTCCAGGTGACACAGCGGATCGGCCCGGGGGCGAAGGACCTGCTCTGGCCAGCGGAGAGAGCTCCGGAGGCCCCTTCCAGGACGCGCTGGCCGGGGCGGGGCGGGGTGGACCGCGTGCGGGGCTGCGGGGACCGCGCTGGTGGCCTGGTCAGCAGCCCTTGGCCAAGCACGCAGACTGTGCGCCCCAGCGCGACACTGTGTGTGCCCTGCTTTCGGATCAGCGGATAGGAAGGAAACCTTCCTCCAGAGCTTCTTTGCAGAATTAAATGATTTAATATATGCGCAGGGGCTGCTGCTGCTGGGCGCTGGTAAATATTGGTTCCCTCCTACACTGGTGGAGTCCCCCAGAGACGGGGTGTGGACTTTAACTCGGCCTCCTGTGGAGGATGCCCCCAGGGAAAGAGATGTGGGTCCTCCTTTCTTCTCCTGGGGCTTCCCAGTACCAGCCTGACCTGGAACTCTAGGTTGCCAGAAATGCTAAATTTTCAAGAGAAAATGGAAATGTGAATTCATTTATTTATTTATTTTGTGTACTAGGGATTGACCTCAGGGGCACTCAGCCACTGAGCCACATCCCCAGCCCTGTTTTGTATTTTATTTAGAGACAGGGTCTCACCGAGTTGCTTTGAACTTGCAATTCTCCTACCTCAACCTTCGGAGCTGCTGGGATTATAGGCATGTGCCACCAAGACCAGCGGAAATCTGAATTTTCATGATCCTGTTCCTGAGTTTTTTTTCTTCTAATGTTGGCTATGAATTTAAAATAATGATAAATCCTTCCATGCCACCAAGGGCCAGCAAGGGCAAGTGTTGCTGGATACCCGTACCAACCAAATCCCTGGTCACCTACAACAGAAGGGCGAGGCCTGGAGAGGCTGTGACTGGCTCTGTCACATGTAGGCACCTACTGTCCTTCTGGATGGTTCAGCAGGAATGTGCTAGGTCCTGATGGCTGGCAAGGTCAAGGTCAGAGAGAGAAAGATGGGCAGAATTACAGCCCCAAGGGGTAATCTATTGTGAAGTCTGTTTTATAATGAAGTGTCAGGTATGTCACATAATTTATTGAATACTGTACAGAAAATGAAAAGCAGAGTGGTTGTATGGGTATACACTCACATCATCCCACAGTCAAAAGATTGTTAGCCTGGAGTGGTGACATGCCTGTAATTCCAGCAGCTACGGAGGCCGAGGCAGGAGGATTGCAAAGTCAAGGCCAGCCAGACTCAGCAACTTAATGAGGCCCTAAGCAACTTAATGAGACCCTGTCTCAAAATTAAACATTTTTTTTTAAAAGGGCTGGGTGTATTGCTCAGTGGTTAAGCTGAGAAAAAAAATTGTTAATTCACAGCATCATTAAGTCAGGGACCCACTGTACACAAATGAGCCTGGGACATCTTGTCATGCCAGAGAGCAAGGGGACTGACCCGAGAGGACTGGTCATGTATGGAAGGATTCAGGGTCCAGCTTCACTGGCCAGAGATGACATCGTTGGAGCACCAACAAGGGCAATCATAGCCACAGGCTGAAACATGAAGTAAGCTGAACTCTGTGAGCTCCCAATGACATAAAGAGTTTAGCCAGAGGGGGCCCGGAAACCAATTCATTATTTGGAGAACTGGTAAATGAGGAGAAGACCCAACATCTACCCCAACTTTAATCTCATTTAATCAAACTATATTCGGGATACCCCCGGGTGGACAGCAGGAGGTTTCTCCTTCCTGCCGTATTCCAGGTGAGAAGTGAAGAAGAATGAAGCAGTAGAGCATGACCACGTGCAGTTCCTGCTGAGCTCAGGGGTGAGGGCCAGGGCCACCGCGACTCCTGACATCATTGGGAAGAAAAAACCACGTGCCTCTGCCTCCCCGTAGCACCTATGATGTACCCAGGCCGAAAGTGAACTTGACAAGGTCTCTACACCTAAACAATCACTGTGAAGAAGAGAGAAAGAAAAAAAGAAAGTGAGGGAGGGAGGGAAGGAGATGGAGTGAGAGAGGAAGGAAAAGTGGGAAGGAGGGAAACAGAAGAAAAGGAAGAGGGAAGCCAGGTGCAGTGGCACAGACCTGTAACCTCAGCAGCTTGGGAGGCTGAGGCAGGAGGATCGCGAGTTCAAAGCCAGCCTCAGCTACAGTAGGGCGCTAAGCAACTCCGTGAGACCCTGTCTCTAAATAAAATACAAAATAGGGCTGGGAATGTGGCTCAAGGGTCGAGTGCCCCTGAGTTCAATCCCCAGTAATAAAACAAAAAAGGCGTGAAAAATTCCTCTAGGCATGGATTTTATTATTACATGCAAGTGTGTGGAGTGGTGATCATACACACGTGATTAGCATCGCCCTCCTCTTAAACATTCACCATTTCTTAGTGTCAGGAAGCTCTAATCTCCTCTCTTCTAGTTCCTTATAAATTTGTGATACGCTGTTGTGAACCACGATCGCCCCACTGAGATCTAACTGCACTTGAAATCATTATTTTCCCCAGAATGTAGATTTGAAGAAGAGTTTTGATTCTCAAAAAGTCAGAGTACTGTTGATGCTTGGTATTCTTGTCCTAAAGTCCCTGAGCACTGAATTAGCCACGTTGACTGCTGCCCCTCGGGGTAGGTTCCTATGGGCTATGATCACATTTTCATCCATGGTCAGGCTGCAGCCCTGTTCAATGTGCACTTCTGTTTCCCTCACTTAACTCACAGCTGACAGCACTGTATCTCCTGCCCCAGTGAAGCTTACCTAGCATATTTTCCCCACAGGTAAGTCCCAGATCTTGCTCTTAGGAACACTACACAGCACTTCAGTGCTTGCTTGGGGCCACTTGAAACAGCAAAATCTCCAAGAAAAAAATGCAAATATGCAATAAAAAAATCGTGGACTCAATAGAAAAGGACACTTGTTTGTAGCAAGTGAGAACTGAAGCAAAAAGTCAGAGTACCACTTTGAATGACCTCAGCTGGGGGTGTGCATGTGAAAGGACCCAAGGCTTGGCAGTTCTGCAAATGTCTGCAAATTTCTGCAAAAGTGCTATGAGAATTGAGTACTGCGGGTATTGGGTTTGGAGTTGCACATACGTTTTAGCAGGTTGTCAAATTCACAGAATCTGGAGGAATGAGGAGTAATTGTATTTCATAGATCCAGGATTGTAGCTAGGTGAACGGACTTGCTCCAGGTAGGCCGTTTTTGAAAGAGCCATGGTGGTTTTCCAGTGATAAAGACCTTTGATGCAGTCATAAGAAGTTTGTGCAAGCTTCTCTGCCAACCCGAGAATCTTCCTTCACGGTGTGGAACAACCCCCGCCCCAGTGCTGTCTCTGGACAGCGGATGGTCCTGTAGCCATCGGGTTAGTGCTGCCCACCTGGTCCACAGGTCCCACTCAGTACCCAGATCCATCTATACCTGGTGCCTTACTCTTTCCCAGCCACTTACTTGTCTGTCAGTCTCCTGGATGTGCCTTGGGTGCTCAGAAAAGGTGTGTCAACTGACAGACACCAGGCTCTAAGCTGGACCGCTGAACTCGAAGTGAAATACAGGAGAAAGACCAAGTGTTTGGGGATGGAGGTGGAAGGATGTGTCACTCTGGGCTGGTAGGGGAAAAGTAAACAATTAAACTAGGAGGGTCTGAGGCGGGTTTAATTAAAGGATGACTTATAAAAGGACAGGGGCTCTAGAATAATCTTTAGGGCTTGCCAGGCTGATCTGGCACCCTCCTCAGCCCCCTCCCCAGGCCAAAGGGAGAGGGAGATGCAGCTGCTTCCGCCAGGAGGAGCAGGGAGGATGGAGACATGTCTGCCTTCAGAGGGGCCAGAGCAGAGTAAGAGGGCAAAGCCCTCTGTCCAGAAGGCACGGTCACTGAGAGGTATTACAGTGTCTTCAGGGGGTCCTCCTCCTCCCCTCTTCCTCTCTCGCATTTTCCGTTCTCCTTCTCTCTCTCTGTCCTGTTGCTTTTCATTGACTATTTGGAGTCCCACTCCCTCCAGAGAGGTTACAGACCCTCGCAGGCATCTGCTCTGGATCTTAGCAGAGCCTTCCTCCCCACTGCAGGGTTCTGCTGCCTCCAGCCACAGGACTGGGTGGATGTGTCACGCCCCAGCAGGAGGCGAGCAAGTGGAGCCAGGCATCCTCCATTCCCAAGAGCTGCCACCCCAGCCAACATGGCAAGAAAAGCAACCCCCCAGGAATTAAAACCTTCACCCCAGGATGCACCAGGCACCCGCAGGAGCTGGGGAAAAGGCTCAACCCTTCAAGAGGTGCCTATGGAAATGGCCAGGGTGCTGCCGACTTGTGGGATGGTGGAGGACGGCCACAGCCATGCCCCAGGTGTGGGCACCCCACCCTAACCCCCCATGCACCCACACCTTACCTGGGGGGTAGCATGGCAGCAGTTGCTGCACCAGGGAAGAAGGGAAGGCCATGTGAGGCCAGGGCACTCAGTGGGAAAGCAGGTGGCTGAGAGCCCACCTTGGGAGATGGCCTCTCCTGAGGCAAGGCTCCAGGTCCTGGCACATGCTCTGCTATCCCGATGGAACTTCCCTTTAAAATGCAAACTCAGAGCAAATTATTAAGAATTTCAAGATGGCCACTGCAGAGCCAGGGCCATTCTGAATGTGGGACCCTGTGTAGCTGTGCCAGTCCTACACCTATGAAGCCATCCCTGAGAGGAGAGGGACAAGACCAGCTGGAGATGACATCCTAGAAGGGCAGTCAGGGAATAAGACCCCACCCTCACTTTCCTCCCCATTTCTGGGTGGGTCTCTTCAATGGGAGAACCCAGATGCCAGCCAGAAGGCAAGATTGCCAGTGGAACAGAATCCACAGAGGTTAGCCTCCTGGGGCCGATGGAAGGACGAAAGAGGTGGAGAGTCTAATCCCACCCAGTCTACATCTTCGCTCCTCAATATTCACTCTTTAATATGGGTGGGAAAGAGCTACCATATCACTGGAAGCTAATGTCAGCTTGGTCATTGGTATGGTTTGAATGCTTGTGTCCCCCAGATTCATGTGTGGATCCCTAACCCCCCATATGATGGTCTTAAGAGGTGAAGCCTCAGCGACATGAGGGTAGGGCTTTCAGGAATATAATTGGTGTCCTTATAAATTTCCATTGTTTATAAGCTACCCTACCTATGGTAGTTTGTTACAGTCACACTCCCACCTGAAACAGAAAGGGAGCCACCAGCGACATCCTCTATATAAAGTAGTGGGACTGCAGGCAACAATGAAGTAACAGCAGCATGACTGCAGAAACCCTGCTTCTGTAGCTGGTCCCAGGACCTACTTGGTAATGACATCCCTTCACCTGCTCCATGATTCCCTCAGCCTTTGCTAAACAGGGATCTTTAGCTGGCAGAGTGATCCCACCTTCCTCTCCTACGGGAACTCCACTGGCAGTCCCATCTTACTTGGGTTGCTATAGTTTTTTTCCATAAACTTGTACAGTGGGACATGGAAATATAATAAGAGATGTCCAATGCACCTCCAAGACTCCAGACCTGGCTCTCCCTGCCCCACTGTAGAGCAGATCTTCCCTTGGCCATTGGGACTACTAGCATAGGCAACATAGCACCCTCCCTGTGCATGTTGTTTGGCAGCACGAGGAGCCCAGAATAGGCAGGGATATTCCACTTGCAGTGCTTTGGTACCTGGTAGAGAGAGTCTCCCTTAAGTTCCAACACTGCTTTGGTTTGGAAGAGTGTATCCCACAGGTCCATGAGTTGGAAGCTGGGTCTGCAGGGTGATGCTATGGGGAGGTCCTACGGGCCTTTAGGAAGTAGGGCCTAGGTCACTGAGGGAGCACCCCAAGGTACATTCTGGGACCTCATGCCCATCCTCTCTTTTTCTTTGCTTCCTAGCTCATGATGTCAGCAGTTTGTTCCATTGTGCACTCCAAAGCCCCAAAGTAGTGGGGGAGTCACAGGTCTAGGGATGGATCCCCCAGAACCATGAGCCCAAATAAACCTTTGGACTATTATTACCTTCTATCCCTGGCTAAAGGACCACCTTGCACATGAACCTATTTTGAGCAAGGGCCAGGGAGGCAAGGGAGTGGACGTCTGGCACCCACAGGAAGGGCCATCTTGCTACCTGGCTTGTTGAGCACCTTCTCTGTGTCAGGTGTCCCCTGGTGGTCATCCAAAACAGGTCCACTCATGAATCAGGAACGGGATGTTTCCAGAAAATTCTCCCACTCCTCCTGAGCATGCAAGTGCAGGCTGAGAGGGAGGCAGGGAGCTGGAGGAGAGGCCAAGGGAATTTTGAGCTGGTTGCTCACACAGTCTCCCTGGGCCCTTGACCAGGCCCAGGCCCAGTCTCCCACTTATTATTCTCTCTTAAAAATGAGGCACTGCTGTATATACCCAGTTATCAGCCATCAGAAATATTCCTTTCACAACAGTCCACTCAGGCTCCAGAGTCCTTGAGATCCCACAGGCAGGAGTGTAGCTTCTACTTGGGTTGACCAGCAACACAGGAAGTGCTGTACTAAGAGCATTTGCCACAGAGGAAGACGGGAGGTCTCCCTTGCAGTGCTCTACGTGGGCCTCAGCAGAAGCTCCACATCTCATCCTTGTCACTGCCACAGATACTCCCAGTGCCAGAGCTGGCTCCATGATAACAACCAGGGGCAGAGCAGCTCGCCAGTCAGTCTCATGAGCTGCCTGGCTGGAGCAGCACCCCAACCCCCAGACCCAAAGAGACCGGCCACTAGATGTATTGCCAAGCGCAGCTACTTCCCGTTCACTTTACAAGGGATATCCTGAGCTGCCCAGACCACTGGACACCTGGAAACTCACCATGCAGCTTGACCCTGAACTTAGCTGTCTCTATGACCTTCCGACTTGTACCTGTCCTACAAAGGCACCCACAGTTCCTACTATTTCCTGTTACCAGCCCATTGCCATGAATGGACCAGCATGCTATTTTGCAGGATTTCAAGATTGTCAAGGTTTCTCTGAACAAATGGACAGAACCCTGAAGCAAGACAGTGAAAATATAAGGCTGTCCCTGCAATAGAAATGTAAATTGCTTTTGACTTCTCCTCTGACAGGAATGGGAAAGAGAGCCTTTACCAGGTCAATCAAACAGTATGGTGAATGCCAAAAATCCATGTGCAGAGCTGCAAACTTCAGACTTCAAACTACAGTCCGACCACTCCAACATTACTGTAGCATTGTCTAACTTGAAGACATATATATTTTACTATATAAATATATTTTGTCATTTGTCTATGCTTAGTAACAAATTTGCATTTTTTAAATTTGATATAACAAATGCTTTGATGTAATTTCTCTTAGATTTTGCATTTTTCATTATTATTATGCTTAACCTCAAACATATTGATTCTTATATAATTGTATTAATATTATGAACAATCACATGAAATGTTGTGAATATAATTATAGGGCTTTTTTTCATTTAGTATGAGCCTTTCCATCAGTGTGGAAAACGAAGAAAATTTCTTCCCGCTGTATAATCTGGGATTTGTAGCTTAAAGTTTGTTTTTCTGTGAATAAAATGTACTCAATAAATGCTTATATAATTATATCAAAAGGGATTCTGCTGTCATGTATGACTAAAAAGAACCAATAAATTAAAAATATATTCAAAAATGCAAATAAAAAGATGAAAAAAAACCTATGGTGTTTAGAAATGAAATATTTGGGAGGTGATTAGGATTAAATAAATTCACCCCAGTGAAGTCCCCATGATTGGATACAGGTGACTTTATAAAGGGAGGGGAGTGGAGATTTCGGAGGATACCCATCCTTACACTTGTGGTTCTCGCCATGTGAAGCTCTGCCCTGGCTCGGGCTCTGCAGCAAGAAGACCATCCTCAGCTGCTGCCCTTGCCCCTGATGTAGACCTAGGAAACAAACCTCTCCTCTTTATACTCCTCCACTCTGGTGCTGTGTTATTAGCGACAGGGACTGGATTAATAGAAGGCGAATGCTCTGTTTTAATCAGATCACAGATTCATTTTTTATGGGCACATTCAAGTATAAAGTGACCACTTTACTGCTCAGGGCCTGGGAGTTGCAGAGGAAGGTAACGTCATTTATATACTTTATATGAATTTACATAAGCAGCAAAGGTTCAGTATGGTACATGATAATGTCTTTTCCCTTGGTAAGAGCTTCAAACAGCAAACTCAACAGCAGCAATTAATGTATCCTTCAGAAGACACTCTGTAGTCAATTAACTCATGACATTTGACTATTCAGCATATTATTAATCCAAATTTAATATTCACCTCAAAACCAGTTTGCCATTATCAAATCCACTAAAATGTCCCACTGAAACAATTTTCCAAGGTGAAAAAAATACAAAGATTCAAGCTGGGGACATGTTGGCTTCTTAAGAGGGATTTTAAGATTGTAGATCTTTGTCTCTTCCCAGCAGCTCTCTGAATATGACCCCAGTTTCCTCATGTTAAAATAAGGGCCTTGCATAGTCTGGCTGGCTCTGCAGGTCTAAGGCTCCCGTGTCCAGGATCTGCCTATTTTTAGCCCAAGGCATCTTAGGGATGAGGCCAGAATTCCAAATGAGGTTCAAATTTGAACACCACTAGTGGCCCAGGTACACAGTCTCAGAAAAAGACTCCAAAATGACTTAAAATTAACACATCATACCAAACTTTTGTTTTATAAGTGAGAAAACTTAATTAAAGAGAAATTTCATGTTTTCTTCTGATTAACCTACTTATCTTTCAAAATTCAGTTCTGAGCTGGAGGTACACAGCTCAGTGGCAGAATGGGTGCCTAGTCAATGGGAGGTCCTGGGTTCCATGCCCAGCACTGCAGAGAGGAAGAAGAGGAAGAGGAAGAGGGAAGGAAGAGGAGGACAGGGGGGGAAAGAGAGAGGACCTGAGAGGAGAGACTGATTTAATTTAGCCATTCACCCAGAAGATACAGCTGACCACTCCCTACTGTCATCAACATCAAATATTCACTGTGTGTCAGTTATCTGCCAGTCCCTGTTCTAAGCACTTAGGATTCATGGTGCACAGTGGAGACGAAAATCCTTGCTCTCAAGTGGCTTATATTCTAGGTGGCGGGGAGGGCCGGAGGCACTGCACTGTAAATGTAATAAGCAAATCCTGCTGTATGTGGCAGGGAGCCAGGACTAGAAGGAGACAGAAAAGGACCATGGGGATCAGGAACACCAAGAGTGGGAATGGCTGAGTTTGTGAGTGACTTATTTAGTTAGTTAGTTAGTTTTGAGTTTGAGATTTTTACCTAGTCTGATAGCTTCATAAAGAGGTGAAAATTGATTAAAAAAAAAAACTTATAGGAGATGGGGAAACGAGCCAGGGAGTATCTAGAAGAAGAAGAACGGCAGGGTCCCACCCTGTGAACATTCTCCACCAGTTCAGGTCACAGTGAGCAGGCTCTTGAGAGCTAAGGCTAGGGAAGCTGGTCACACAGAGCCCTCGGGGCCACCACAGAGGCTTCTACACTCCAGGGTTTGAGTAGAGCAGTGACATGATCCAACTTCTTCCCTGCAGGCCCACCTGCTCTGGTTGCTGTGTGGGGAGTAGAACATGGTGGACAGGAAGAGAAGCTCTGAAAGCCGGTGGGGGCTGTTGCAGCCCCTCAGGTAAGAGGCCAGGACTGCTTGGACCTAGGGCGGTAGCGGAGGTCGGCTCTGTCCTGAAAACACAACAGGGTGAGCTAAGAGATGAGATGACACTAATGGGAAACATGAGTAAAGTGTTTCCTTGAGTTTTGTGAGCAAACAAATCAAACCCGAGGACAGGGCTGTGGGAACTCCTGATTTATACCTGTCTGAAGTATAAGTGACAACCTACCACTTGAAACTGGCAATTTGAAGGGGGCGGGGTGTGGTCAGAGTCTTGTGATTCTGAGCTCTCAACTTGTAGTATCTGACACTATTTCCAGATAGAATTGGAGGACATTCAACTGCTGGTGTTCACTGCAGAACTGGTTGGTGTGTGGGGCTTCTCCCACATCTGATGTCTGAAGTACTGAGCGTCTGCATAAGAGGTAGTTGGTACTGAAAACCAGAGTGGGAAAGTGTTTTCCCACACTGTGTAACACATTGCTGCAAACTTTGCAACTTTAAACAATACACCCTTATTCTCTCACACTTTCCATGGGCCAGGAGTCTTTAGCTAGGTCCTCTGTTAAAAGTTTCACAAGGCTGCAACTAAGGTGCCAGGCTGTGTTTTCATGTGGAGGCCCCAGTGAGGAAAATGTGCTTCCAAGCTCATTCAGGTTGCAGACAGCTGGTTTATTTGTGGTTGTAGGATAAGGGATCTAGCTGTTAGCTTGGAGCACCCCGCCATTCCCAGGGGTCACTCACAGTTCTTTGATGTCAACTCCTTCAACACTTCCACCCTCTTCATCAAGCTGTAAGGAAAGTCTTCAATGTAACATAAAGCAATCATAGGTGACACCGTATCACCTTTGCTTTATTCTATTAGTTATAAGCAAGTCTCTGGATCTGCACACTTAAGTGCCTGAACACCAGGAAGTGGGACACGCAGGATCACAGTGACCTGTATCATTAGATGTGTTTGTGCCCCTCATCTCAATAATTCTGTCTCCTGTTAGCTCTGGCATAGCATGGCTAGTGTGACAAAAGAACTTCATTTTCTTTTTAAATTTTTTTTTTTTTTGGTTGTTGACAGACCTTTATTTTATTTATTTTTTATGCAGTGCTTAGAATCAAACCCTGTGCCTCACACATGCTGGGCAAGAGCGCTTCCACTGGGCCCCAGCCCCAGCCCTAAGAACTTCATTTTCAATTTAAAGAAATCTAATGATCAATTTAATTTAAAAACCCATAGTAAACTCAGTTTCAGGAAAAAAAATTTTGTGTAAGTAAATGAGACTTCTTTTTCAACTGTAAATTTTATAAAATTAGATACAGATCACATATCTCCACTGAAAACTCAGTGTTTAAAAAGTATGCTTGATGTTAATTGTAAAGATATACATCAAGTTTCAAAGACAATACAAAAACCAGAAATCTCTTAAATAATTTCCAAACTGATGTTGAAATGATAAGATATATTATTAAAAACAATTTTATCTGCTTGTACTTATTTTTAAAGAAACGAGTTACCAGAGGATTTTAAGTTGCACACGTGGTTCAAATTCTATTGCTGAGCAAAAATAAAGAGGTGCTGAGCTTACACTTGGCAAGACACCAATAATAGTGTCTAATAGTGCAAGGAAACATCTGATTAATGATAGATGAGACACTGTGGAGGGCTCAGAGGGGTGCAGACGGGCTCTCCAAGCGCTGGGAAGGTCTCTGGAGAAGGCCGACCTGTTGCTGACACACCCAGCAGGAAGCCCCTCCCAAGCCGCTGCTCCGCCGGCTCTTCCCTCTTTGCCCGCTGTGAACGCGGCGTTGCTTGACCCTCGCGCAGCGCCGTAGGCCGCGGTGCACGCCGGGCGGCCGCGATGGCGGACGTGTCGGAGAGGACGCTGCAGGTGTCGGTGCTGGTGGCTTTCGCCTCCGGAGTGCTCCTCGGCTGGCAGGCGAACCGGCTAAGGAGGCGCTACCTGGACTGGAGGAAGCGGAGGCTGCAGGACAAGCTGGCGACGACGCAGAAGAAGCTGGACCTGGCCTGAAGCAGCAGGTACGGTGGGGCCGGGCGCACCGCGGGGTGGGCGAGGGGGCGCGGGGCGCCGCGGCGCTTTCCTCCCAGGGACCCCACTCCCTAGGAGCCGGCGTCCGACCCAAACGCTCCGCACCCGCGACCTCCCCGCGCCAAACCCCGCTCCAGCCCGCGCTAAACCCCGCGCGAAACCCCGCTCCAGCCCGCGCTGCGCCCGGCCGGGCCATCCACGGAACCTCACGACAGACCGCGTCCCCCGCCCTGACGGCCCCCAGCCGCAGGGTCTGCAGTCCAGGGCCGCGCTGGAGCTGCCCTACCCACGCCCGCTCCGCGCTTTCCGGGGTCCCTGTCCCTGGAGCCACCGCTCTTGGGGCCCAAGTCTCAGGAAAAGTCCTACTGTGTCAGGACTGCAGGACCTGGAGGGCGAGCAGGGACGTTAACTAGAGGACACACAAGTGATGTCAGCATGAAAGTTAACTTCAAAGATAAACCAGTGGCAAAGGAGATGAACGCTCCCAAAGACTGTGAAAATGGCCACTCTCAGTCTTGGAGGAGGCGTGGCCGGCCTGGCACCTAGACTCGCTGCTCCAGGGTGTCAGGTTCAGCTTTCTGGAAAGCACTTCGAGGAGGTGTAGCCCATGTGCATGCACCCAGGCTGGGTAGTGGAGTTCCAGAAACCTGCCCTATGTAATAATGAAACGTTGGGACAGAGATTGAAAGATAGTAAAAGTACTGGTCTCATTGTTGCTTAATAGAAAAAATGATACACTTTAATGAGAAGTAATAGGGGAATGAATAACTTTTGATGGGATATAATAATACTATTACTAAACTTTTGTTAAATGTTAATGTGTTAGGGAAAATATTTGTGATCAAATGGCTAGTTAACAAAAACAAAACGGAATAAAAGGTATCTTAATGACGTTTTTCTATATATAGTACATGAAAAAGATATAAAAGAAAACATGCTGAAATGGTATCTCTGTGGTGGATTGCTGGGAGTAGTGTTTTTTCTCATTTTTAAGTACACCGAATGCCTATGCCTTTTTTTTTTTTCCAGTACTGAGATTGAACCCAGGTGTGCCCTATCACTGAGCCACATCCCAACTCTTTTATTATTTATTTGTTTTTGTGGTACTGGGGATAAGTCTGGGGCCTTGTGCATGCTAGGCATGTAAATGCTCCACCACTGAGCCACATCCCTAGCCCTTTTTATTTTTTATTGTGACACAGAGTCTGGCTAAAGTGTTGAGGCTGGCCTTGAACTTGTGATCCTCCTGCCTTAGCCTCCATAGTAGCTGGGATTATAGATGTGTGCCATTTCATCCCAGGTCTATTACCTTTCAAGAAAAAAAAAGTAAATAGCAATTAATAGGTTCATTTTTTTTAAAGATTCTTTATCAGCTTGCTAATTTTATTTTGTAAAAAGGATCTATTGCCAAGATTTTTACTCTAAATAAAATTATTTTATATCAGTTTAAAATAAGCCAGGCACGGTGATGGTGAATTCAAAGCCAGCCTCAACAAAAATGAGGTGCTGTACAACTCAGTGAGACTGTCTCTAAATAAAATACAAAATAGGGCTGGGGTCATGTGCCCCTGAGTTCAATCCCTGGTACCTAAAAAGAATTAAAAAAAATAAATTTTAAAATGTACCAAAGAATTTGGCACATAAATATTTAAGTGACTTTGTATTGGAATCACAGTGGTACAGCAAAAGCAAAATTCTCTCCTGGTAGAAATGAAAAATAAAACTTGATGGAGTATTGACTTACTGGTAACTTACTGTGGTTCTGCACTTAATTTTAAATTTAGTGGGACATTAAGAGAACCAGGAAATTTTTCAAAAGTAAACTATAAAAGCAGTTAGTAAAGCAATAATAAAAGATGATTACAAAATTATTCAACTTGGGGACAAATTGATTCAGGAACCATTTGATACCTTGAATATCTGGAAAGGATGTTTTAATAGTATTAGCTCATTCTTTCTTGTATCCACAAAAGAGACCTGAAAAGAAAGTGGACTGGGCTGGGGATGTGGCTCAAGCGCTAACATGCTCACCTGGCATGCGCTGGGGGTGCTGGGTTCGATCCTCAGCACCACATAAAAATAAAATAAAGATGTTGTGTCCACCGAAAAGTAAAAAATAAATATTAAAATTTTTTTTTCTCTCTCTCTCAAAAAAAAAAAAGAAAGTGGAATAAATTTCCAGCATGGTATCCATGGGACAAGGAATCAGCTTCCTATTTGGGTCACTGAGTGTATGAATTTTGCAAATAACTCAGGTGGATGCCAAATAATAAGGACAGAGGAGAGAAGCTAGTGGAATTTACTTTTTTATCTACTTTATCTTTTCCACATAATCTGCAGAAAAGAAACCAAAGAAAGGTGTGCCTTTTTGGAGGGGTACATTGACAAAGATGCAAGTAGTCTTTAGTAACACAGGAAGTCAGGACAAAGTCATGTAACATTCGATGCAATGAATACTATTTGGTAATAAGGAATAAACTTATGATACAACAGTGTGGAAGCATAACATTACATGGTTCATGTAGACAAGAGTTCATACTGTACAAGTTCATTTATATAAAAGTTCAAGAGCAGGCAAAATTTAGGGTGGAAAAAAATCAAGTCAAGTTTGTCTCAGGAGGAATGGGATGGAATTTACTAGAAAGGACATTGGAGTTCTTCTATGAGGTTTCAGTTATAAACACACACGTTTGTCAAAATGCAGCAGATATACCTTTTAGGTTTGTGCATGTCTGTATGTTTTACATCAAATATTCAGCTCTCTTAGTGGTACCTATAGCACATTATTTAGGGGGCAGTGTATTGGTGACTGCGGTTGACTTCAAAATGCATAAAAATAAAGTGGGTTGATGAATAGATAGACCAAATAAGTAGGGTAAAATGTGAACAGTAGAATCGAGGTAGTGGCATATAGATATTTGCTATAAAATTCTTTCCACTTTATCGTATGCCTAAAAGTGTTTATTTCATAAGGGGAGAAAAGTAAATTTTTATTTCCTAAGAAAATAGACATAACTGAAATGTAAGAATCATAACTTAATATGATGTTTTAAACTGTCTCCGTTTGCCGTAGGTTGATAGTCTGCTTTCTGAGAGCCGATTGAAAGAAGCTCTAGAACCTAATAAAAGTCAAGATATTTACCAAAGGTAAAGTATGCTCAATTATTGGGTTTTCTCGGGACTATACTTATATCTCAATGAGTTGGATTTAAGGCACAGAAGTTGTTTGAGACTTTCTTGCCCTCTTTCCCTTCCTTTCTTACTTTTTCATTTTATTTATCTATGTTTCACCCAAAAGACAAAATAATAATGGTAGATAATATTGAGGTGACAGTGAATAAGATTTTCTAAAATGTACTTTTTAAATATTTCCTATCATTATCTATATCTACCTGGTCTTAATTTGAAATCATAAGATCAAATAAAGAATAGTAAATATTAAAAAGAAGCACCCTTCATTTATTTTATACCCTGTATGTGCCGGGCATTATAGTCTGTACTCCTCAAACTTTTTCTTAAATTTTTTCAGTAATACCATAATGTACTTATTAACATAAATAAGAAAATCAAGGCTCACAGCAGTTAGTTAATGCATCTAGCATTACTTGGCTTTAAGACACTAAAGTTGGGAGCCTATGAAAATGTTTTAAGGTGGCTAAGAAATGCAGAATTCCTTGAAGCAAGGGAGAGCACTTGAGAATCTCAGAGGTGCAGGGTTTAGTCCATTACAACCAAATGGAAGGATTGCAGGGTGATGTCATGAAGGTCTAGAAGGAACCAGCTACACCTAGTGGTTGTGGGCTTGTTGCTATTGTGCAGCAACTAATATCTGCTCAGAATGAACTGTGGTGGCTCACGCAGAATTACCCTAGGCCCTTGGCTCATGTAGCCCAGAAATGATCAGAAATCTTGCTAGAAGCAATTTGTCTTTGCTTGGGATAATGACCTTTAATTTTCTTGAAAAGATACTGTGTTCTCTATATGAGTAAGTAATTTCTGGTTTTAATCCCTGGGAAATTTTAACATTAAATAGATATAACGAACTAAACTGAACTAGACTGCTAACATTTTTGCATTAATTTCAGAACATCATTAAGTAAATCTGCATATTTGGGGGTATTTGAAGAGTTTATAGCATTCAGAAGAACATGAGAAGGGGCACCAGGAGATAAATAGTAAATACTTAAGTAATAAGACCATGGGGAGGAAAAGAAAAGAGCATGAGATTCATTCTATTAACTTAAATTATTTATTAGAAGTATTTGGAAAAGTGTTACTTAAGCCAGGAATTCAAAGTGCCTCAAGGCAAAGTAAAATATAAATAATTTTTAAAATGTCAAATGGAATTTAATTTACCAATATTGGCAGGATTGATTGTTTAAGGAATTATTTCAAATTAAGTTAATTAATAATAGTGAAGAAAACAATAAAGGTAATCGTGCTTGCTTTGCTAGATTTAAAAACAAAATAATATATATAGACTATATTTGAAGCCTTGGGGAAAGCTAAGCTTTGAATTTTCTTTTAAAAAATATTAAGCGTTGGGGCTGGGGATGTGACTCAAGCGTTAGCGTGCTCGCCTGGCATGCGCCGTGCACTGGGTTCGATCCTCAGCACCACATAAAAATAAAATAAAGATGTTGTGTCCACCAAAAACTAAAAAATAAATATTAAAAATTCATTCTCTCTCTCAAAATAAAAAATATTAAGTGTTTATGGGGAGAAGAGATTGAACCCAGGCCCCTTTGCCACATGGTTACATCCCTCGTCCTTTTTATTTTTTTCTTCTGTGACAAGGTCTTGTTAAGTTGCCCTGGCTGGCCTCAGACTTTCAATCCTCCTCCTCAGCCTCTAGAGTTGCTGGGATTGTAGATGTGTGACACTCCGCCTGGCAATAATAAGTATTTTTAAGCCATAGTTAGCTTGTGAATAAAATGATCCCTTCACAGTCCTTTAAAAATTCACACTGATGTTTGCAAGTCTGAAAATGTCATTTTGCCCTTATGTTTGATTAATAGTTAGCTGGTTATAGAATTTAAAATATTTGCTACTAAAACTTTTGAAGGCATTATTGAGTTTTCTTTGCATGCAGTGATGCTGGTAAGTCCAATTATGGTTCCTTAATAATTAGCCTGTTGACTTTTCAGCCTTGGTGTTTTGAAATTTTAGCAGAATATATTTTGGCATTGTTTTTATCTGTTTAGCACCAGGTGGATAGTTTCACTTTGAAAACTCATATATTTCTCATGAGCTCTGGGAAATTTTATTTTACTAAAGATCCCTTCTTTACTTCCATTTATCTATTTTTTTCTGAAACATCTTTGAGTCGGGTATTGAATATCTTGGATAGATTGTCTAGGTTTCTAAACCTCTCATGAATACTTTTGTTGCTTGTCTTTTTCTTACGCCTGGGACATTCTCTTGACTTTTTTTTTTTCCCTCCTAAATGGAATTGTAATTGAGGATTGGGTAACAAATACTGACAGTATTTTGTGTAGCAGCCACAATTAAGTCCATCAGACATTCCAAATAAAACACTAACAAAATTTTTATAAATTCTATGAATGTTTTATTTTACTGATCACCTTGTTCATTTACTAGTGTTTTTTCTTGTTTTCAATCTTTTTTTTTTTTTTTTTTTTTATAGTATCATATTCCTGCTTTCAGATTTTCTCCTTCCATGCTTAGGTTTGTTTTTAAGTTTTCTTCTGTTCTTTGAATTGTCTTTGCTTCTTTGGTGCTCGGATTCCTATTTATTTATTTATTAATTTTACATTTTATCCTTATGTTACTGGTTTTCTTTATTTAGTCTGGTGGCCCTTTGCTATTCATTTTTGTTTGAGAATGTGAGCCTGGGTTGGTTATTCTAGAGCCCTTTCTCGGGTTCTTCCACTGTGGCATATCTTGGTGTCTTTCCTGTTAGCACCATATGCTGAATGCAAATCAAGTTTTTTGCAGGTGGACAGGGCTCATCATGGGGTCAGGAACCAGCCATTAGTCTGAGGAGCCTTCAGTGCAGGAATAGGTGTGCTGGAAAGTTCTTTAGTAATTATGATTCTCCCCAAATCATTTATTATTATTATTATTATTATTATTATTATTATTATTATTATTATTATATTTTAAGAAGAATCTTCTGGTTCAGTGGGAAAACAGAAGGTGAGATAAGAGAAGAGAGCTAACAGGCTGGGGATTTCTGTAAATAAACTTTAAAAAGTTACTACCTTTATTATAAAAGAGCCTTAACTAAATGTAAACTTAATGAGAATCTTTGCTGTTTCCCCGAGTAATACAAAGACCCCTGATGGCTTTAAGATTGATTTCCCTAAACGTGCACCCATGTGCATCCTAGACAGACCTTCATGATCCTGGAGTGCTCTGCCGGGGTCCCTTGTGCTTGTGTGACACTTGATAAGAGTGTCACTTGATAAAAGAACATGCTTCTGTTTTTTCCATGAAGTAGAAATTTGTTGCCCTCTCTTGCTGGCCCATGATCCTTTCCCATTCTTTGCTGTTTGGGGTTATTACCTTCGAAAACACTTTAGTCATTTTTTGTTCGGTTTCAGGAGGCAGTGAAGATGGGTGTGTGCTTAGTTTTTATCCTGAACCAGGAATCTTAAGTATCTGGGCTGTTTGAGGATTTGATAATTTTATAGATATGAAGGAGATAATTGTAATTATTTTCTTGGATTGTGTATTATAAAAGAATCATTTTGCACTCTGGCTCTCAAGTGAGATTTCTGAGTTCCTTCATTCAACAGGCCATCTGTCAAAATAAGCAGCTTTACTAAGTCTCATCTGACAAAACTCTGCTGCTGGATTCTCCCGGGTGGGTCAGTGGCTCCTGATGTCCCAAGACCAGCGGTTGGTGACATTCTGTCTCTTCTGCCAGCCTCAGCTTGTTGATGATGTCTGTCCTAAGAATTGCAAAGTCCTTAGGGGGCAGTATTTAAGAGCAGGAAGGGGAGGGGGTTTCTTAATGCCTTGCTGTAGAGGCTGGGGGCAGGGGGCATCCTGAGCATGCTCTTTTATGTTCTCTTGGCCAGCCCAGGTGTCCCCCCACCACCTGCAGTGGAGGCTGAGAACAGAGGTGCCAACAGAGGGCAGGTTACAGGATAGAGGAAGCCAGAGGAGGGTTTGGGGCAAGCACTTGGCAGGGTCAACCAGTTTCACGTTGCCATTTCTCTTTTTCTGCCCATTTCACAAAGGACTTTTGACTCCTACCCCTTTTCCCTTTTATGTTACTTTATGTCATTTCACTCACATCTGTAAGAGAAAAACAGCTCCAATAACACAGAAGTCACTTTTCAGAGAGTGAGAGAACAGCAAAGGCTCCGAATACTAAAAAAAGATTTGATTTTTGAAAACTACTCTGGGTGCCACGGCACACACGTGTGATCTCAGTGTCTTAGGATGCTGAGGCAGGAGGATCATGAGTTCAGAGGCAGCCTGAGCAACTTAGTGAGTCTCCAAGCAACTCAGGGACACCCTGTCTCTAAATAAAATGCAGAAAAGGGCTGGGGATGTGGCTCTGTGGTTCAGTGCTCCTGGATTCAATCCTTAGTATCAAGAAAAAGAAGGAAAACTCCCCTATCATCAGTTGTAACTCATTTTTGGTCATTTTTTGTATCTCTTCTCTGGGTGTCTGAGACTTCAACTGAGATATATGAGCTGTCTCTGTAGCCCAAAGCATTGCACCTGTCCCGAGAGCCTGTTCAAAAGGGGTGTGCAGTGGCAGTGGCAGGAAGAGGCAGCCACTGCCACTAGTTCGAGTGCCCACCTGCCCTCCCTGCTGCCCTCCCAGGGACCCACTGTGGTTCTTTTTAGAACCTTATTTTCTCTGCCTGGAGTCGGGCTTGTTGGGAGACTTACACAGCTGTGGTGGGGGTCAGTTATGTCTCATGTCCAGTTCCTTGGCCTTGGGAACTGTAGAGCTGGGGAGGCGTCTTAGAACCCAGAGCCCCTCCTCATTTTAGACTCAGGAGACTGAGGCCCCAGGTCCCTGACATTTCTGAGCCTGGTTTTCCTGCCCAGGGCCTTGGAGCGCTCCTTGGATCATCTAAAGCAATGGGTACAAAGGTTTTTACATGTGGATTTTTAAACATTATTTTTAACAGTAGCCAATGGCCTTGCCTGCTTAGTGATTGAAGGATTTTTTTAAATAGCTTTCTAATTGTGACAACAGAAAAATCATTATATTTTCTTTCTTTTTTGAAATTTAGATGTATCCAGTTAAAACAGGGAATAGATGAGAATAAAAATGTTCTTCAAAAGCTAAGAAAAGTAAGTATTATGTGAATCATATTAGAAAAAAAACTTTTTCTATAAATATTTTCACTAAGAGGAATGAATTGGAGTCAGTAAGTTCCTGGGTTTGCATTAGAAATAAAGCCCAACCCAGAGCTGCTGAGTGGGGGCATGGTCTCCCAGGTGTGCTTCAGAGCAGAAGAGAACCTCCAGCCCTGCTGAGCTCTTCAGCATTAAGGACCCAGAAACCAGACACTGCCTTTCAAATGTGTGCATTGTATAACTTAGATGAGGGGCAGTTTGGAGCCATTTTGATTTTAATCCCACTGTGGGTAGAGTCTAGCCCTCGGTGAGTGGAAGGAAGTCTCGTCTCGGTGGTGGCTCTCACAGCAATGACTGCCAGATTGGAGGAGCCAGCTGTACCCCTGGCCATCCCTTCAGGAGTTTTTTTTTTTTCCTATGGGCCTGAGTTTCATCTACGTGTCTAGGGCTAGAGGCTCATGGAGCAAGTGGAAGTCACATGAAAGTGTCCCCTGCCTGGGTCTGAATCCTTGTTACTGCATCTGAGTGTCTCTTCTGCATTTCTGCAGTGACACAGAACTTTTCAACGCAGGAGGCAGGCTCGCCCCGAGTTTGAAAACCTAGTTAACCCATTTCACAGATGGGAAAACAGCCTTCAAAGGTGAAGAAACAATGTCTCTGTCAGTAAGCGGCAGAACCTGGGACCAGCCCTCTCCTTTCTGACTCTGGAGCCAATATCCTGTCAGACCCTGTCCCCTACTTGACTCTAGAGTGTCTGCAGTGCTCAGCAAGAAACAAAACGAAAACAAAACCATGTGGTTTTGTGTTTTCATTTGGCTTGCATTCCAACTCAATTACTAAACTACATTTCTTGTAACTCTGATGTATTTCCCTAAGGTAAGTATAATCTCACACTAGTCTTTATTTTGTCCTACAGCAGTTACTGTGGCTTTTATTGTTATTTTTTTAAGATGAATGTAATTTGGAAACTAAAATTCATTTTTCAATGAAATATTCTCTCCTAGGCGGATGAGTCTGCACCTGTCGGGAAGTATAATCAGAGAAAGGAGGAGGAGCAGAATTTTCTGGACAAGCTCACTCAACAGCTGCAGGCGCTTGCTGTGACCACAAGCAGAGAACATAGAACTGAGTATGCTATCTTCTTGCCTTCATTCCTTTCTTTCAGATATTATGTTGCTATCATTTTTACATTTGATTCTGAAATAAATATATGCTATAACAGCATAGATATGAAGAAATGACCACAATGGTCTGAATAATGAGCAGTTATTGTACATGATAGGACACGTCAAATCCCAAGAGAGATGTAAAGATGTGCACGTCCTAGTCTTTGCCCTCAGATTACTCAAGATGTAGTTGGGAAAGCAAAACAGAGGTGCGAGAAGCTACGCAAACAAGTGTTAAATAACTAGGATGACGCCCTGAGTGTCAGTGATGATGGGTAAGGAAAATGGCTTCAAGTGTCTACTGACAGGGTCCCCTTTCTTATAAATGTTTTTTAAAAATTTGAAGTAAACACATAATTGTTTTTCTGCTGGAGAGAATGTTAATAATCTCTCTTACAAATTACAAAAGACTTGTAGGTATAAACAAACCCAATTTGTAGGGAGCAACAAAATATCAATTATTTAGACCCTTCAAATGCTGTTCCCCAGCTTTTTACACTGTGGGAAAAATGCTAAGAATATTGACTCGAAGATTCTAGAATTTTCACTGAATTCTAGCATTAAGAATGTCAGAATAGCTGATATTTTACTTAACTTTTCCACCACAAACAACTAGAAAATCTGTGCAAATAAAAACTCACTGCAGGCAGACATCGTTCTAAACACTTTACGGATTGTCACTCACCTGATCCTCATGACAACCTTAGGAGTCAGATTCTGTTGTTATCTCAACTTTATTTATGAGAAAGGGAGAGCTTACAAGAAGGTCACCCACAGAAGAGAGAGAGCCAGAATCAAAACCCCCACTTGTGTTTCAAGCACTGTGTGAGAGCGCTCAAGCAGCGTGTCCTGAATGGGGGACCCAGGCCGTGGGTGGGGTGCTCTTGTAGCACAGGCCTCGCTCATATCGACCGGCTCCTTGTCCACCCTCAGTCCTTCAGGTCACGTGTGCTCAGCACGGTTGTGGGAACCATTAGTTGTACTTTCCTTTCATTGCTTTTTTTTTTGGCCAGCTCCAAAAATGGAACAGTTCTTCAAGGTACAGAGGTTCTGCTCCAACTGGGTTTGTATTCGCATGTTTTTTCAAGAGATCTCCTCATACAAATGCTTTTTGTAGAACTGATGTGCTTACTGACAAAGAGGAAGATCAGGATGATGACAAAATGGAAGAAAGTGGTGGAGAGGAAGAAGAATCAGAAGAGGAAGAGGAACAAGAAAATGAATCTCCTAAACAAACAAGTAGAAAATACATTGCTCTTGGAGATTTTACTGCTCAGCAAGTTGGGGACCTTACATTTAAGGTAAGTAGAGAAGACGGGGACCTAATGTAAGGAGAATGTTTCTAAAGGCTCAGTCTGTTTAAATAAGGAATTATGATTTACAAGCAGTAGTTATGTGAGAGTCTATTATTAAAGTTACCTGTTCTAAAGGTTTTTTAAAGTGGCTTTAGTGTTGATAAATCTTAACAAGGGGTAAAATTTTATAATTAGTTTCTGAATGTCATATGTACCAAGTTATTCAGGTGGGTTAGGGAGTGTTCTAGCTGAGGTGGAGGGAGCACTATCACACTTCTTCCTCTTGGCTTAGACTTGAAGGGGCGCACATCCATTCTAGGCCTGTGCATAGATAAGTGGCAGGTGGGATAGAAAAATGAAGTTGTGGGGTCTTGTTTATTTATGCAGAGCAGGGATCAGACCTGGCCTAGCCGGGTAGGTGATCTACCCCTGAGCTACAGCCTCAGCCATGCAGGTGTGGTTTGTAAAGGAGTTGAGACAGTTTTCTGCTAGTGAAATGATTCAAAGAAATTTTTATTGAATATATAAATCTTGATCTTTTGTTTAACTTCAAAGTGTGATACTCATTAATGGTAAATTATGCAAGAATATTGTACAACTAATATCCTTATTGTTTTTTGTTTGGTTTGGTACCAAGGATTGAACTTGGGAGTGCTTTACCACTGAGCTATGTCCCCACCCCTTTTTTATTTTTACTTTGAGACAGGGCCCCTTGCTAAGTTGCTTAGAACCTCGCCAAGTTGCTGAGGCTGGCCCCAAACTTGCAGTCCTCCTGCCTCAGACTCCCAAGTCACTGAAATTACAGGCATGTGCTACTGCACTCAGCTAATACATTTTAATTCATAGGTTCTTTTTTTTTTAACTTTTCCTGGAAAAATTCCACCAATACTAAATAATAATGTATATTCTAAGAAAGTCTTTGCTCTTACATGTCTTCAGTAGTGGAAATTACTGTTTTTCAAGGATGGATTATATTTCGTACATGAACAAGTATTGTTTTCAATGGACAAGTATTGTTGAAAACATGGATTAGGTAGGTAGGAACATTGGGTAAACTATTTTTGTTTCAAAATAGGGCTTAACTTAATAGAATCATTTTTCTTCAGGGATTTATATGATACTCCTGGAAGAAATTTTCCAAAGAGAGACTTACAAATTCAAAAATATTTTCTGCAATAATCAAATTGCTAGAATAAGTACGGGTCCTCATAAATGCTTGTGGAAATGGTCCCCATTTGCATGTAGAATTTGAATGTGTGTTGAGTAACCCAAAGGAATGATTCATTTATAGTCACAAAGGTATTGGGGTATGGCAGTAGGGAAGCATTTGATAAAAGTTAGGATAAATATTGAATTAAGCAAATATTTCCTTTTTTCAGTGTATACTTTAAAGCATTAGTAATGAAATGCTACTCATGACTAGTGAGCTTTATTTTTAAATTTGTATTTTGTTTTGCATTAAGAAAGGAGAAATTCTTCTTGTAGTTGAGAAGAAGCCTGATGGTTGGTGGATAGCTAAGGACAGCAAAGGAAACGAAGGTCTGATTCCCAGAACCTACCTGGAGGTGAGTCTTTGTTGTTTATGCTTTCTCCTTCAGATAGATCTCATTTTCAGTTAAACATTAAGCTATATTCTTGGATCAGTTGACTAGAGAATGACTTGAAATTTAAATTTGGTTTTACAAAGAGACAGGGTGTGGGGAGGACATTGTGTATTGAGGTCCTGGGGGCCTGTGAAGAGCTCGGGTGAAAGTGACCCCGGGAGCATTCTCAGCAGGAGGTGGCTCTGTGAGCTGGTGGTGTTTATAATAACTAAGAGGCATTTATTATCATAAAACATGGCCACTGTCCACTTGGTGTTTACTTCCACAAATGCATGAGCCCCTTACCAAGATATCAGCATACTGTCCATGCCTGCTTGGTCCTGAGTCACAGCACATGCTGCGTGGTGCAGACACCTGTCTGGATGAGCTCTGTCGGATGGAAATAAGAAAACCCACACACGGGATTCCAAGTCTTCCAGTGACCACACTGAGTTCCTGACTTGGGGGGGGGGGTTATTCTCTGACACCACGGGTGTCATGTTCCATATCAGCTTCTTAGCACCAGCCAGTGTCCAGCAACTCAGTTGGATTCTGGCCTTAACTCCTGGATTTAGCACAAGTGTCACACAGTAAGGGCACAGTCCCACTAGACTGTCCTCTGTTCAGATGCTATTCACAAGTCCCAGCAGCCACTTGTACTTCTGACTGATTGGCTAAAAAGTCAGAAGTCTCCTCTCCTTCTGCAGGGGTCTGATGATTCCCTAGGGTGACTCACAGAACTTGGGAGAACACTTTCCAGTCTGTCCTCTGTATCTGAGGATACAGAGCAAAAATATCTTAAAACAGTTGCATCTATATTGAACATGTACAATTCTTTTTCTTGTCATTATTTTCTAAACTATACAATATAATAATAATGTATTTGGCATTTACATTGTGTTAGAGATCATAGGTATTTTGTATATGATTTAAGGTATGTGGGACGATGTGTACAGGTCATATGCAAATACTGTATCATTTTATATAAGTGACTAGAGCATCCTTAGGTTTAGTATCCATGGGGATTCCTCGGACCAATCCCCTGAGGATACTGCTGGACAACTATACTTGGATGTACCAGTTTATTATAAAGGATGCAACTCAGGAACACCAGTGAAGAAGACGCACAGGGCAAGATGTTGAGGTGGGGCATGCAGGACCTAAGCGTGCTGTTCCCCAAAGCCTTTGTGTATTCACCCACCTGGAAGATACCCAAGCCCCAGCCTCCCGGGGGTTTCTATGGAAGTTTGTTTATTCTCATTAACTAAATCACTGACCATTGGTGATGAATTTAATCTCTAGCTCCTTCATCCTCCCTAAAGTTTGGAAGGAAGAGCTGAAGGTTCCAACCTCTAATCCCTTCCTGAAGCTGTCTAGGGGTCCTCTAGAGGCACCTCACTAGCCTGCACACTAGAATGGTTGAACTTCTTAGGAATAAGAAAACTTCTTATGGATAAGAATTCAGGAGATTCCAAGAGTTTTAGGAATTCTTTGTCAGCACAAGACACAAATATATATTTTCATTACACTCATTAAGAAGTAAACAAATAGGGGGAATTATTTTTAATATTTTATATTGTCTAATATATCAAAAATATCGTTTCAACACATGATCTATATTTGGACATTGAGTTACTTGTTTTATATTAGGTTCAAAATCCAGTGTGTGTTTACGTGGACAGCACATCTCAACCTGTGCTAATGTGAAGAGCTCAGTAGCCACGGGTGGCGAAGGGCTATGCACCACGCAGGACATGTCTAGGTCGTCTTTTGGAAGGCAGCAAGCATTCCAGCTCGTGGTGACATTTATTCAGGGTGTTTGCAACCTATAATCACCATCAATTATGCCACAAAGAACCTAAAATTAGCTTCTATGAATTACCAAAAAATCTCCCCAAAGCAGCTCACCTGAGGTAGCTGCGTCTTCTCCCACACATGGAAGGAGTGTGGAGATGGCTTTCTGGTGCTGGTTCAGGCCCCACCTGGAACTCCATAGCTCCAAGTGAGGCAGTTCTTCCTGGGTTACCTCTTTAGTTAAGTCAGTGGCCAAATCCTTTAATGATTCTGAGTAGCAAAAGGAAAAAGAGGAAAGAATCAAGAAATATGAGCTGCTATCTAAAGAGGTAAAAAGTTTCCTGGAAGTTAGAAAACTTCAGCCACGTCTCAGCGAACATCATATTTAGTCCCCAGGCCACACCTAGCTGCAAGGGAGGCTGGCTGGCCAGATGGAGTCTCAGCAGGCCCGATGAGTCAGCGGTTCTTCTAGAGAGGAAGAGGTGGAGGGTGGCCACCTGCAGCCTGTTTGGATCAGTCTGAATGTACCTCTTTGTAGACTCTTGGTTGTTGCTCTTGGGTGAAATCCTACATGCTTGTCAGTGCTTCAAAGGGTTTACACCTTTATATCTTGATTTATTTTGCCAATTTTGTCTTGGCAAAATTATGGCCTCCTATGTCAAGAGGCCTTATTTCCCCATGCATCTGCCGAGGCTGGCCAGTACCAGTCTTTCTTAGCCTTTGCCAATGTGGTCAACAAAACAGCCTCATAGTTTTTATTTGTACTTGTGATACTCCGAATGAGGCTGAGCATCCTTTCATATGATTTACGACCATTTGCATTTCTTCTTTGTGGATAACCAGTTCAGTTTCTTTGACCATTTTTCAAATGAATTTTTTTAAAAAATCTTTTTCTTGATTTATAAGAGCTTTTTATGAAATTAACCCTTAGAACTTGGTTTTAATGGTTTCTTTATTGACCTTCAGCTTCGTGTATTTTTTATTAGTGAAATCTGCTAGCATTTCCATTTATGATTTTTTAAATTTTGGTATCGTAACTGCAAAGGGCTATACCCCACCTTTATTTTCTCCTATCAAAGGTAATTCTTTTAATTTTTTTCATTTGAGTAAATTCTACCTGGGATTTATTTTGGTGAATTTGCTGTTTACATTAGTCTTTGTCATTGTTTCACATAGTGAAGTTATCAGTCATGGGTTGAAATTTTTTCCCTGTCACATATAAATTCCCCTCTGTGCCTGAAAGTTTCTGAAAGTCGTAGCATTTCTATTGGTTGATTTTTGTGTTAGTTGGAAAGCACTTCCTGTTTTAACACTTTTCCAGCCCTGTGACAAAGAAGAGGAGCAGGCGACAAGTGAAGAGGGCAGTGAGGAGGACACCGGGGGGACGGAGGGAGAATCCGAAGCTAATCAGAGGTACAGAGCGCGGGAGAGCGAGCAGCTTCTGCCGACTTTTTATTTATTTTTACTATTAAAATAATGCAAGATTTTCTTGAAATGGAGTCAACTTATACCTAGAGAGCTTTTCATATTATTGTTGACCTAAAGGTCATGGCTACTTTAGTTTTGCAATTATTTTTAGTGCATTTAGTTCTAGCTTGGCCTCGTCTAGAGATTGTTTGGTCTTCAGAATCTACTGAGTGTTTGTACTTGTTCTCTGATTTGTGTGGTGAGGGGCAGAGGCTGCGCCTGCACTTACCTGCTCTTTCATTTCCCCAGAACTGATACTCGCCGCAGTGCTGTTCAAAAAGCTATCTCAGAGGTTGGTATCTGCTGTCTTATTAATAATACTTTATATTTGATGTCTTTTAATATTTTTGGCAATTAAGATATTTGGGATGTCTTAAGTGTTCTATTACCTTTAGTTCTGGTTGAGTTCAGATTCAAACCAGGATGGAGACTCTTCTAGACTGCCTAGATCTACCCAGGCTCAGGTGTGGAAGGTGCAGGGCAGAAGGCTTCTCTTTCTGCCTTAGCAAGCCTGAGCTGCAACCAGCATTTCTCATTAGGGCTTCTGTACAAAAAGAGTAGATCATCTCATTCATGGTGTGATTTCAGAGCTCGGAATCTTTCTCATTGATCCTATCCAGATTATTTATCATTTTGGCAAAGGCTGGCATTAGATTTTAGTTATGATTTGAAAAGTCTGAAAAACTCAGAAAGGTAAGACACTATCTGTAATCCTGTCATTTAAAAAAAATGACACGACAAAATGAAAATTCTCCACCCCGTGAGTAATCACCATGAACGGTTCAGTTAGCATCTTCCTGACCTTCTACTGCTCTTCTAACTCCCAAGGAGATTCTAGTGGTATCATCTGCTGAAAGGCAGTGCAGTTGGGGTGGGGGTGGGGGTGGAGCAGGAGCATTACAGTCAGAATGTACTTGAAGCAGTGATCTAGAAACACAAAGCTCTGCGCCCAGCACTATGTGGGCCCCAAGTCCTTGTGAGAGTGCAGATCCAGTGATAGCCACGTCCTCTCAGGAATTGGGTCACGTTGCAGCACTTTCCCGACATGTGCACGTGGTATTTTCCCGTTGGGTTGGGCTTGCTGTGGTGCTGAAGGGACACAGTGGGGAGGTGAGGAATCATGGATGGAAGCGAGCAGACCACTTTTGTTTGTTCTCTCCTCGGCAGATGAACACCGTGGATGTGTTAACCAGCATGGGGGCTATCCCCGCAGGCTTCAGGCCTTCCACACTCTCCCAGCTGCTGGAGGAAGGTACGGTGGCGCTCGGCCTCTGCAGCCATGCTTGGAGGCTAATTTTTCTCTGGTAGCTAAAACAAGTTGAGGAAGATGCCGAGTCTCACTTCTCTTTGGAGCACGTCCTTTCCTTGTCCCTCTTGTGACCATAAGCAAGGACTCCAGTTCTATGAGAGGACCATCTGTTTACCTGTGTTGTGGGCTCCAGCCCTTCCCTATTCTCTTTAATTGCCAGCCCTTTCCTGCTCTCTAGCCTGCCTGTCCTGCCTTCCCCTGCCACCACTGTGAGCAGCGCACCACAGTGCCAACGGCCCATCCCGTCCCAGCATAGTGCCACCAGCCCATCCCATCCCAGCGAGGAAGCCTCCCTTCCTCTGCTCCTCTTCACAGCAAGGGCTCTCCTGGAGCGTTCCGTGGGCTTTCTGATTCCTGTTCACCCTGGATTTCCCGCTACTTGGCAACTTTTGTCTAGAAGCTCATTTTGGAGGGGAGTCATGAGGGGCAGGCTGGCTCCTGTGTGCCTGAGCCATTAACTGTGGGTGGAAGGGCTGCTTCAAGGTTCCTTCTGCTGGGAAGGTTCTTCCTGCCCCTTCCCATCCTGTAGTCTCAGGGTCCCTTCTACCTTGGCAGCGATGCCCGCTCTGGCAGCGTGGCTTCCCTCCCACCCTGTGAGCACACGCACTAGTCTCATGTGCCTACTTCTCTGTTTCCCTCACTCAGCTGTGGACAACAAGGATTCTCGGCTCCATTTCCAGCTCCTAGCACAGCCCATGGCACAGGGCAGGGACTCAAATGATTTCTTAAACAAAAAAGTGATTTTATAGTAAATGTTCTTCATGAAAAACTATGGAAGAGAAGTATAAAAATGCTTCTGTATCTCCCATATCCTGCGTGGGCAAGGGAATGGCTTCCCTCCGGAGGGATGGGCTGGCTGGGAAGTAATAGTTAAAAAAAGTACCACGAGATGACCTCAGAACACAGGGAAGCAGTTTCAGAGGAGGGGCATCAAAGGGCAAAGCTGACTAGATGGGTCTAGCTCCTAACAAAGAATGGAGCCCGCACTTGCTTTATTTATATTGGAACACATCAAAGACTTTTGGTAGAAAATTCTTCACTTAAGCAGGATAGAGGTGGGGACAGGTAGGCTGCTTCATGCCTGACAGATCATACCCATCTCCGGTGCTGCACAGGACCTTTTGGCAGAGTGGAGGGGGAGTTCACTTGCATTGGGTGGTCTTGATAGCAGAAGTGCCACTATAAGTTCCCAAATACGAGACCTACCCCCTCGCTGGCTTAAGTGTTGAAAAGGTCCTCGTGCATTTTGTGGATGGATTCCTGCACTTTTGTGGTAAGAAGTAAAACTAGGTTCTGGGGCCGGGCTCAATGTAGAGCGCTTGCCTAGCACATGTGAGGCACTGGGTCCATCCTCATTACCACAGAAGAGTAAATAAATAAAATGAAGGTATTTTGTGCCTCTACAACTAAAAACATATATGTGAAGAAAGAAGCAGGGCTGGGACTGGGGCTTGGGCTTAAATGGCAGAGCACTTGCCTAGCATGTGTGAGGTACCAGGTTCGATCCTCAGCCCCACATATAAATAAATAAAAATAAAGTTACATCAACAACTAAAAAAATTTAAAAAAGAAGCAAAACTAATGGTTATGTATTTTTCTAAAATATATAAAAAATGTTACAGATTTCTGCATTTTATAGAAATATTTGAATAAATCATCTTCACTGTGAAGCATGTTGTTGGTCTAAACTCTTTAAGATCTTCCTTAAAACTATCTTAAAGTAGTCTTTTATCAGTTTTTATCTTAAAATTTTGAGCATGATTCTATCTTGGTTCATCTGTCTTGGAAAGCAAGTTGCTAGTAAGCCCCTTGGCATTTTGGAAATATCTGTTTCCTAAATTTGTAGCATAATGTCTTAGACTTTTGGTTTTGAATTTCATTCTTCTTTTCATAAGAAAATAAAGGAAAGCTGTTTTTTCAGGGAATCAGTTTCGAGCAAGTTACTTTCTGCAACCTGACCTCACGGCATCACAGCTGGCCTTCAGAGATCTGATGTGGGACGCGAAGACAGGCACTGTGAGTACAGCGACAGCAGAGAAGCTGCAGCCTGGCTGCCGTTGTCCTGGGGCCAGCACATGAGTGACATGTGGCTTTAAAGCAGTGGTGTTCACATAGCCAAGGCAGCACCTAGACTTGGTCCCCTGACTCTGGTTTCTCTTAGCGGTTGTGCCCTTCTCCCATGGCCACAAAGGATGTAATACTGAGTCTCTCTGTTCATCATGCTTTACCTCAGTGTCTTCATCTGGGAACAGGGATGACAGTCCTCCTAACATCGAGCGGTTGTGAGAATTTATGAAGGCTTTGGCAGTGCCTGGCAGAGTATGAGAACGCAGTCAGTGTTGGCCAGCACTGTGCTTTGGATAGGTGCCCCACGGCCCATGGGTCAAGGCTTGCTGCCAGCCTGGGGGCTATTGGGAGGCGGTAGGACCTGGAGCTGGGGCCTAGTGAGGGGAAGTTACATGGCTGAGCCACACCCATGAAGGGATTGTGGGACCCCAGCCCCTGCCTCTCTCCCATCTGCTTCCTGGCTGCTGCGAGGTGACACATCACGCCACCATGTGCTCCCCGCTCTGATTCCCTGCCTTGCCACTGGCCCCAAAACAGTGGAGCCAAGCGACCATGGACTGAGACCTCTGAGACCAAGAACTAAGCAGACTTTGCTCTCTGCAAGCTGCTCATCTCAGATCTCTTGCAGTGGGAAGCTGCCAGCTCCGTCAGGAAGAGTGGAAGTGACATGATCTTAGTTGAGTGGGAATGAAAAAGTCGGCAGAACCTCATGATCACACTTTTTGGGTACCACCAAGAAAAAAAGATTCCTGCTATGCCAGTATTTGAAGTAGAATATGCTCTTGATCTTTAATTCTACTTTATATCTGCCTGTAACAGATGTCAACTGCATTAGAGTATGTCACTCTCTTCCCATTTACCTTGACTTTACCCCTCAGTGGTGGCCGGGGTGGTAGGAAGGGGGGTGCAGAACTTGGTGCCCCTAATCCTCTCACCCTGAGCATCAACTGGCGCCTTAGTAGGAGGTGCTGTATTGCGAGTGGGCAGAGGGGCTGCTTGGTGCACCAGTGCTTGAGCAGATCACAGTTAATGCCGCGAACTTGTGCCTGGGAACTGAAAACCCAGCTCTCATTACTTAAATAAAAAGGTGACAGATTATTGATATTATCTTTTGCAACAATATAAATTATTTAAATGAAAAGGCTTGTGATCATAAAGCAGAATGTAAAGTTTAGCTGATTGAAGCTGTTCTTTAAAAATAAAAATACAGAATGCCAGTTTATGTATTCACAATCTGACCTTTATCTGTGAAATAGATTTGAACAGTCAGACCAAACATGACATTCTATGTCAAAGCATCTAAGAGCCAAAGAGGAGGTAGCTGGGTGACATTAATGCCAGGTATCTTGGTTGTCATGCTAGGGTAACTGTCTTCAATTCCACACATCGTATGGGAATGGACCTGGAGACTAGAATACAGTGATTCGAGGGTCGGGTCATATATTTTACCTGCTAGTACTAGTAGTCTTTCATTGAAGTTTTTAAGTAGTTAAGAAAAAAATGTAAATATTTCAAATATATTTACCTGAAATAACTGGGTTTGATTTTTGAACAGACTATTGAAACTCTGTGTTTGTATATCCATGTAAAAGTTTTCCTTTTTGTATTCTATGTATATCTTCTTAAGCTGTATTTTACAAATGATGCTTTGGAAATGGATTTGTACCACTATTAATAGGTTTTTATGTTTTTCTTTCAGATTAAGTCAAGGCCAAGTCGTGTTTCCTTGATCCTCACCCTGTGGAGCTGTAAAATGATTCCTCTCCCAGGAACGAGCATCCAGGTGCTCAGCAGACATGTTCGCCTCTGTCTGTTTGATGGCAGTAAGGTAAGCTCACTGAGTTGAACCATCTCACACAGGATGATGGAGAAGCCCTTGTGTGGTACCACACATTAAATGTGGAGTGCACTGTGTGTGTGAGTGTGTGGTACCGCAGTGGGTTAACCCTGGCTCTTCAGTGTGTGATGTTGGTACACACACAGTTAACCCATCTGGGCCTTAGATTTCTTCACTTATGAGAGGGACTGGTACCTGTCTTCTAGTGTTGTGTACAGTTCAGGTCTAAGTATAGAGCATTGCATTTTTGAAAATGCAATGTATATCCAGCTCCCCAGGCAAGATATGGAGCATCGCCATCTCTGGAATCCTTTTCTGCTCAGCTCTTCCCTGATTCCTAAAAGACCATTTTTTACCTAATACTAAATGATAGTCTGAATGACTTCTAAAAAAATAATGTATCTTTCATGAGATGTAGCTTAAGTGGTTCTTAGGTAGAAATCCGTAGCTTTAATTGCATATACTAGAAAGAGGGAAGGTTTAAAATCCGTGATCTAAGCTGGGAACTTAAGAGACTAGAAATTGAAGAGTGAGTTAAACCTAAGAATGTAGAAAAGAGGAAATAACAAAGAGTAGAAATTAATGAAATAGAAAACAGGTGGACAGAAGAGAAAATCAATGGAGATGAAGGTTGATTCTTTGAAGAGATTAATAAAATTGAAAGATGCCCAGAAAGACTGACCAAGATACTTAAAAAGAGTGAAAGAAAGCTGGGCGAGGTGGCACATGCACACCTGTAATCCCAGCAGCTCTGGAGGCTGAGATAGGAGAATCGCAAGTTCAAAGCCAGCCTCAGCAACAGTGAGGTGCTAAACAACACAGTGAGACCCTGTCTCTAAATTTAAAAAAAAAAAAAAATAGGGCTGGGGATGTAGCTCAGTGGTTGAGTTCAATCCCTGGTACAAAAAAAAAGAAAAGAAAAAGAAAACAAATTATCAATATCTCCTATTGAAATAGAAATATCATTATTGATCCTGCAGACACTGAGGACAATAAGGGATATTATAAGGAATTGTATGCCAGTAAATCTGACAACATTGATGAAATAGATAATTTTATAAAAAAACATAATTTACTGAAACTGACATAAGAAGAAATAGAAAATTTGAATTTCTCTTTTAAAGAAATTACAACTTCAATTAAAAAACTTCCTACAATGAAAAGTCCAAGTCCTTATGGCTTCACTCTAGTGACTTCCCGCAAACATTTAAGGAAGAAATAATACCCATCTTATGCAATCTCTTCCAAAGAATAGAAAAGGAAAAAACATTCCCTAACGTATTTCCTAAATCTAGGAAAAACATGACACCAAACGATGACATTACAAGATCAGTATCCTTCATGGATATAGAAACTAAAATCCTAAACAACATTCTCAAGTTGGATCTAGCAATTTATAGAAAGGACAGTAGGTCACGACCAGCTGGAATTTCTCCCCATGTTCACATGTACACACCTGTGCATCCAGCATTGGACATGCGAAATTGTAATGTTATTTCATCATATTAGTAGACAAGAAAAAATCACTTGAACATCTCAATAAACAAAGAAAAAACATTGACAAATTCCAGTGCCCATTCACGAGTTTTAAGAAATTCCCTACAAACTAGGAACAGGTGGGAACTTCCTCAAATTTATAAAGAACAAGAAATACCTAAATTTCTATCATTGACAGTGAAATGTAGAAAAAGATAACTCAGTTTTTTAAATGAGCAAAAACTTGAACAAGCCCTTCAAAAAAGAAAACATGAGAAACCAATAGGCATATAAAAATATACCTAACATGTAATACATTATTAGGGGAATGTAAGAGTTTACAGTGAGAGACCCACTTAGATGCTCCATACAAGAAGCCCACCTTAAATAGAAAAGGTAAGTTAAAGGGAGGAGGGTTCCCTATTCAAGATATTAATGTCAGGCTGGGAATGTGGCTCTGTTGTCTCAGGCTTGGGGCAGGGGCAGAGCGATGAGCTGGAAGGACCCCATGTCGCAGCCCAGTGCTTCTAGAAACTTGGTATTCCTTAAGACTGGCCGCTGGAGACCCATACCACTCACTGACTTATTCTCCCTACTGGAGTCTAATACTCCCATGCCTTGAGGCTTAGAGTGATTTCACATCGAATAGCAAAGGAGGGCATGAAGGCAAGTCCACCAAATGTGATCATCGTGGGCCAGTGCTGATCAGAGTGGTCACCGTCACCCAGAACCTAGGAGCTAACCGAGTTCCTGGCAGGAGGCAAAGGAGAAGGAGGAGAACAAAACTGACTCCAGGCCAGCCTGTTTTCATATTTGGTCAACAACAAAAAGTCAGTCAGTATTCTTGGAGATCCATTTAGAGTTATGCCTGGATAATTTTTTCCTTCACATGCCACAGCCTGAAAGTGTCCAGCCAGAGTCTACTTTGTCTCATGAGCCAGTTTTGGGCTGTGTGACTGACAGCATGCTTGATGCCCCAACTCTTTTACTTTTACTTCCTAGAGAATCGTATCTTTTTTAAAAACTGAAATGCTCAATTATTTTCAAGTGATTAGCACAACCCCAATTATTTTATGAGAAGCATTTAATAAGATACTGTGCTATTACCAGATAGACTTGATCATCATAAATTTTTGTAACTTATACTCTGAATTTAATAGTTACTGTGCTAAGGACATATAAAGATTGTAAATATGGAAAAGACTAAAAAATGTTGCCATCTTAAAATAGGACTTGCCATCTTAAAATTGGACTTTATCCATTTGTTATGTATTCCTCTGATGAACTGAATTTAAGCTTTGCATATAAACCTTTCTTTTTTCCTTAAGTAAATGAAGACAGACATTATATGAAAAAGAAAGAAGCAAATGCTTTTGAAGAGCAACTATTAAAGCAGAAAATGGATGAGCTTCATAAGAAGTTGCATCAAGTGGTGGAGCTGTCCCAGGAGGACCTGCCCAGTGTCCAGGAAAAGCCTAAGGTACAGACATGCTCTGACCTGGGCGTCCTGTGCCCAGCGGTGGGGATTGTTGGCTCTCTAGGCCCAGTTTTAGAGTTAATTCTAGCTAGTAACTTTCCAAAATTTAAAATTGTGTGATTCAGAAAGACATTCAAATGAAGAATGAACAAAGGAATTTAGAGAATAGAGGGCTGATGTTTCATGTATGTGTGTGTCCATGCTTATATATTCACACATTAGCACTTAGCGTCCTTTTTCTGGCTTTCATACAATGACTATAGACTTCCAATAATTTATCATCTAGACATATTTCTGTTTGCCATTGTCTTGTGTGGGAAGAAGAAATAGGGATGAATATTACAGCCACATATTTTCTTGAAATTATTTATGAATGGGAGAGATTGGGAATAATTTAAGCTATATTACATTTGCTTATCTTCCACATTGTATATGTGTGTCTATGACATAGGATACTTTAAAGGTAAAGCTTATTTAAATGCATGTTTTTAAAATGATAGAAAATTCATGACTGCAATGATTTTTTTTTTAATATTGAATGAAAGGTGTGTGTGTGTAATATATATATATATTACACACACACACATATATATATATATATATATATATATATTATGCAAAATCTATGCCAGAACATTCACTAGATATAAGTATGTATACCCAACTATGGGGAGCCACTCTGAATGATTTACACCTTCCATCCTGGAGCCGAGAGGCTTTGACCAGTCACTACATCTTATAGTGACCTGGACATTGCCCCGGTCCAGGAAGTTGAGGGCGTGCCTTCAGATGTAGGTGTGTTGCTCCATGGCCCCTTGGGTTGAATTACACTCATCTATCCCTTGTAACCCTGCCCCTTCTGGCCTTTTTTGGATGGAACTTTCTAAGAATAAGGTCCCCCAATAAAAGCCCGCTTCCGAATGTGCTTGCTCTCTCTCGCCAGCCTCTCGTGACTTTCTCTTGCTCCTCCATTTGGGGAGCCTGAGGCCGAGAGCAGAAAAGCCGTGTCCTGAAGCTTGTTTAAAGGTAAAGCGTGTGTCTGTGTTTTATTTGATGTCCCTGGAAATTCACACAAGTGACCTTAATTTCAGCTGCCCACACGGGTCGGGGGAAGACTCAAACATACATGAATATCCACGAATGTTCTTATTCAGTGCTAATTGCTGAAATTTATCTTTTTTCCAGATATATGCTGTGCATGAGCACACATAAAAATGAACACAGTTGAATTTTCCATATAAATAAGACTTATTTTCTGCTTTTTCTACAAACATATCTTTCAATATCACTGCACAGAGACCCAGTTTACCCGCTGCAGCATGGTCTTCTGTCATACTTACAGCAGGGCAGGTACCAACATCATACAGAGACTGTTACAAACATGATACAAGATTGTTTCTCTAGAAATGATGGAAGTACAACTGTTGCCTTTGAAGTTTGTGCACCTAAAATACTGTCCTCTAAAAAATTTCATTTTACCTCATATCAATAGTATATAAAATTACTTGTTTCTCACATACACTTTGATAATGTTAGTTATCCTAAGTATTTTCAACCACCTGTTTCTTTAATTACAAGTGGTACTGGACATTTTTAATTGATTTAGTGGCTTTTTGTCTTCTTTTTTCTTTAAATTGACCATAAAACCAGGTGTGGTGGTACACATCTAAAATCCCAGTGATTCCAGAGACAGAGACAGGAGGCTCACAAGTTCAAGGCTGACCTCAGCAACTTAGGGAGACTCTGTCTCAAAATAAAAAGGGCCGGGGGTATGACTCAGTGGTTAAGCACCCATGGGTTCAATCCCTGGTACCAATCAAATAAATTGACTTTGATGGATTTGTCTATTTTTCTATTGGGTTTTTTCATTTTTAATGTTTATTTCAATTTTTATATAACTTGTGTTTTCCCTTGATAGATATAAGCAATTGTTAAAATAATTGTCTCATTGTTTTGTTTTTATGTATTTTCTTGCTTCTTATCAGTCATCTATCCCCAAATTCTGAAGAAACTTAAAATATTCATCAATCACATCCAATACATCAGATGCACTCCCATTCCCTTTTCTTGACCAGATGTCTCCCAGAGCCTCTGAGGAGTGGTTCTTCCTGCTTCTCTCTGGTGGTATATCCCTGATTCACATGCCATTGCTTTTCCTTAAGGTCCCCATTTTAAAGGTACACAATCTCTCATAACTTTTTTAAAAAGCATGTATGAGGGGTTAAGTTTTTGAGATCTCTTGCTTGTCTAATGGTGTCTTTGTTCTACCCTCACACTGGTTGATGATTTGACTAGAACTGTTCTAGGAAGGAAATCATTTTCCCTCAAGTCATTTTGGATTTTATGCAGTACTAGAGATTGAACCCAGGGTTACTTTACCACTGAGCTATACTCTCAGTGCATTTTCTGTTGGTTTGCTTTTGATCTTGGAACAGAGTCTGTTAAGTTGTCCAGGCTGGCCTTGACCTGGCAATCCTCTTGCCTCAGCCTCCCTTAGAGTTTTCAAAGGCATTGCCCGTTGCCTTTTGGCTTCTACCATTGGTATTGGAAAGTCCTGGATCATTCTGACTCTCGGTTTTACAAATGTAATCCCTTTTGTTCTTGGGAAGCGTGTTGTAACAAAAGAAATGTGATGCACAGCTCTGTCCCTCCATCATACTCAGTACCCTAAGGGTCTGGTCCTCCAGGTCCCTTTATAGGATTTTCCTGTGTAGAGGTGGCATGAAGATGTACTTTCCAAAATGAATTGCCAGTTGTCCATAAATCATTTATTGACCAGCTCGGCCCCTTTATTCAAAATATGTTTATCACATACTAAGTTTTTATATTATAAAATTCATTTCTAATATTTGTTTTAGTCACTATCTCTCTTCTTTATACATATATATATATATATATATATATATATATTTATTTACTCTTTTATTGATTTTTTTTTAAATACATGACTGCGGAATGCATTACAATTCTTATTACACATATAGGATACAATTTTTCTTATCTTTGTATATAGAGTATGTTCACGCCAATTCATGCCTTTATTTACCTTTTTTTGCATTACAGTTCTTATTACACATATATACCACAATTTTTCATATCTGTTTATATATAAAGTATGTTGACACCCAATTCGTGTCTTCATACATGTACTTTGGATAATGATGTCCATTATATTCCACCTCCCTTGCTAATCCCCTGCCCCCTCCCTTTCTCCAATTGCCAAAAAATCAAATGAGGAGGCTGACTTATAGTGGGGTAGGGAGGGGGAGCATGGGAGGATTAGGTGAATTCTGGATAGAGAAGAGGAGTGAGAGTATATCTCTTCTTGATCTTTCCATATTGTATATATGCTATAGCTTTCCTATTTTGCTATCTGGTAGAGAAAATCTCTGATTATTCTTTTTAAAATATTTTCTTCAGAACTGAATATTGGTCAAGCATCTCTGAAATCTGGAAAGCTCCCAAATCTGAAACTTTTTTAGTGTCATGTCCCATTCTCAGAAAGTTGTGGATCTGAGAGCATTTCAGATTGCAAATTTTTGAATAAGGGATGCATGCTTAACTAGTCTATGAAAATATTCCCAAAATCTGAAAAAATTTTGAAACCTGACACATTTCTAATTCCAAGCATTTTATATAAACAATATGTAAGTAAACCTGTATTACAATTATTTTTTTTTCTGTTCTTCTATTTATTTTTTATTTTTATTTTTTTATTAGTTGTTCAAAACATTACATAGTTCTTGATATATCATATTTCATACATTTGATTCAAGTGGGTTATGAACTCCCATTTTTACCCCGTATACAGATTGCAGAATCTCATTGGTTACACATCTACGTTTTTACATATTGCCATACTAGTGTCTGTTGTATTCTGTTGCCTTTCCTATCCTCTACTATCCCCCCTCCCCTCCCGTCTTCTCTCTCTACCCCATCTACTGTAATTCATTTCTCTCTCTTGTTTTTTTTACCCTTTCCCCTCACTTCCTGTTATATGTAATTTTGTATAACAATGAGGGTCTCCTTCCATTTCCATGCAATTTCCCTTCTCTGTCCCTTTCCCTCCTACCTCTCATCCCTGTTTAATGTTAATCTTCTTCTCATGCTCTTCCTCCCTGCTCTGTTCTTAGTTGCTCTCCTTATATCAAAGAAGACATTTGGCATTTGTTTTTTAGGGATTGGCTAGCTTCACTTAGCATAATCTGCTCTAATGCCATCCATTTCCCTGCAAATGCCATGCTTTTATCATTTTTTAGTGCAGAGTAATACTCCATTGTGTATAAATGCCACATTTTTTTTTTATCCATTCATCTATTGAAGGACATCTAGGTTGGTTCCACAGCCTAGCTATTGTGAATTGTGCTGCTATGAACATTGATGTAGCAGTATCCCTATAATGCGATCTTTTAAGGTCTTTCGGGAATATGTAGATTGGAGCTTACTTTTTCTTCTATCAGACACAGAGTCTCTGATTTGATATCAAGCTCCTTGATCCCTTTTGAGTTAACTTTTGTGCATGGCGAGAGAAAGGGATTCAGTTTCATTTTGTTGCATATGGATTTCCAGTTTTCCCAGCATTTGTTGAAGATGCTATTCTTCCTCCATTGCATGCTTTTAGCCCCTTTGTCAAATATAAGATAGTTGTAATTTTGTGGATTGGTCTCTGTGTCCTCTATTCTGTACCATTGGTCCACCCGCCTGTTTTGGTACCAGTACCATGCTGTTTTTGTTACTATTGCTCTGTAGTATAGTTTGAAGTCTGGTGTTGCTATACCGCCTGATTCACTCTTCCTGCTTAGAATTGCTTTTGCTGTTCTGGGTCTTTTATTTTTCCATATGAATTTCATGATTGCTTTATCTATTTCTACAAGAAATGCTGTTGGGATTTTGATTGGCATTGCATTAAACCTATAGAGAACTTTTGGTGATATTGCCAATTTGATGATGTTAGTTCTGGTTATTAATGAACAGGGTATATTTTTCCATCTTCTAAGATCTTCTTCTATTTCTCTCTTTAGGGTTCTGTAGTTTTCATTGTATAAATCTTTCACCTCTTTTGTTAGGTTGATTCCCAAGTATTTTATTTTTTTTGAGGATATTGTGAATGGGGTGGTTGTCCTCATTTCCATTTCAGAAGATTTGTCGCTGATATACAGGAATACTTTTGATTTATGTGTGTTGATTTTATATCCTGCCACTTTGCTGAATTCATTTATTAACTCTAGTAGTTTCTTTGTAGACCCTTTTGGGTCTGCTAGGTATAGAATCATGTCAACCGCAAATAGTGATAATTTAAGTTCTTCTTTTCCTATTTTTATGCCTTTAATTTCTTTTGTCTAATTGCTCTGGCCAGTATTTTGAGAACTATGTTGAACAGAAGTGGTGAGAGAGGGCATCCCTGTCTTGTTCCAGATTTTAGAGAGAATGCCTTCAATTTTTCTTCCATCAGAATGATGCTAGCCTGAGGCTTAGCATAGATAGCTTTTATAATATTGAAGTATGTTCCTGTTATCCCTAGTTTTTCTAATGTTTTGAACATAAAGGGATGCTGTACTTTATTGAATGCTTTTTCTGCATCTATCAAGATGATCATATGGTTTTTATCTTTAAGTCTGTTGATGTGGTGAAAAACGTTTATTGATTTCCATATATTGAACCATCCTTGCATCCCAGGGATGAATCTTACTTGATCATGATGCACAATCTTTTTGATATGTTTTTGTATCCGATTTGCCATAATTTTATTGAGGATTTTTGCATCTAGGTTCATTAGAGATATTGGTCTGTAGTTTTCTTTCTTTGAAGTGTCTTTATCTGGTTTAGGAATCAGGGCGATGTTGGCCTCGTAGAATGAATTTGGAAGTTCTCCCTCTTTTTCTATTTCCTGAAATAGCTTGAAAAGTATTGGTATTAGTTCTTCTTTAAAGGTTTTGTAAAACTCTGCTGTATACCCATCCGGTTCTGGGCTTTTCTTAGTTGGTAGTCTTTTGATGGCTTCTTGAACAGAAGTGGAGAGAGAGGGCATCCCTGTCTTCCTCAATTGATATTGGTCTGTTTAAGTTGTGTATATCCCCCGAACTCAATCTGGGCAGATCAGATAACTTAAGAAATTTATCGATGCCTTCACTATCTTCTATTTTATTGGAGTATAAGGATTAAAAGTAATTTCTAATTATCTTCTGTATTTCTGTAGTGTCTGTTGTGATATTGCCTTTTTCATCCCGTATGCTAGTAATCTGAGTTCTCTCTCTTCTTCTCTTCATTAGCATGGCTAAGGGTCTGTCGATCCGATTTATTTTTTCAAAGAACCAACTTTTAGTTTTGTCAATTTTTTCAATTGTTTCTTTTGTTTCAGTTTCATTGATTTCAGCTCTGATTTTAATTATTTCTTGCCTTCTACTACTTTTGCTGTTGTTTTGCTCTTCTTTTTCTAGGGTTTTGAGATGAAGTGCGAGATCATTTATATGTTTTTTTTTCTTTTTTTAAGGAATGAACTCCTAGCAATGAATTTTCCTCTTAGAACTGCTTTCATTGTGTCCCATAGATTATGTTGTGTCTTTTGGGATAGAGGGAGTAAGAAGGAGAAAAACAAATAACAAGGATAGAAAGAGAAAAAAGAGGGTGGGAAAAAGAAAATAAGAGAAAAAAGAAATAAAAGGGGGGAGAGAGGTGGGGCATATGGAATTCCTCTATATTACATTATTCTGGTGACTCAGTTGTTAAAGACCTTTTTCATGCACAATTCTTGGTTTCACATATGTTGAGGTTTCGAGGACCAGAGGGGGAAGGGTAGAGGAGACTGGATGAATGGATGAAAAGAAAGAGAGAAGATAAAAAAAGAAAGAAAAAAAATGCCTCTCAGAACTCTGTTTTCATATCTTCCAGTTGGTGGCATTGTCAATTCCTAGCTGGAGTCTCTGGGTTCAGGGTGGTGGTGGTAGTCAGTATGAGAGGACTTGAACTTCCACCTGTGGCCTCTCCACTCTTATTCTCTGAGATGTAAACCAGGTGCCTGATCCGCTGAAGAACCAAACTGGTAGCCACGCCCACCAGTTGTTGAGTTTTAAGGGTTGGTGGGAGTTTCCAAGATGAGTTTCATCATTTTTTCTCATAAGGTGTTTGATGAGGTGGGGGGTGTTGGGGAGACCTATGTTTGTCCAGAGCTCAGTCAGGTGACCGTATGGGCAGGCGGCTCCTCCAGTTGGGGTGGTCTGTCTACCTCTCTGGCGGGCAGCTGTGCCCCCTCTCCGGGTCGCATGGTCTGCCGACCGTGCAGGCGGGAGGCTGGGCTCCTCCTCCAGTTGGGGTGTACAATTATTTTTGATCTGTACTAATTTAGTAGGTAAGGAAAAGATGTAGGTCGTTTTAAGTTATATTCTTTGATAAGTAGTGTTATTGTTTAAAACAATATTCTAGACATTTGATGTTTTTCCTAACAATTTGTAAGGATACTTTTTGGGCAAGGAATTAACCCTTCTGTCTTTTAAGTTGGTAACATTAGTTCTAATCTATGTACTTGTGAGTAGAAAAACAAAGACCTTTAGTCTAATTCTTCCCAACATGAACCCTATTTCTGAGGCAGTTCATATACACATGTCCTATTTAGGAAGACGACGCTGCCTATCAAGGGTAGTTTAAGAGAACACCATTGTGAGCGTTTGGTAACATTGATTTATTGTTTTTTTTTCCCTCAGTTTAATAAAGAGAAACAAGACACTTCTTAAATACTGATATGACTGCAGAGGCTGGTTATTTTCCAATGGTTAGAAGTGTGAGTGGCATTCACAGCCGGGGTTGGAAGCAACAAAGCATTCGTTATGTTTTGGAGTGGTCTTTTTTGGTCACTGTTGAAAATTTCCAGGTGTTTTAAAGCACCTGGAAGGATAAGGGTCACATGCTTTGAAAGCTCTAATACCTGATAATAACATTCTGGTCTTTGTGGTTTATTTTTGTTCCTTTGTTTGTCTGGCATGAAAGGTGGATTCAGCATGTGTGGGGCTAGGCACAGGTGCTCAGTGGGAACTTGGTGCTCGATGTCTTCCGTCACTCAATCAGCAAACCCCAAAGAACTTGAGCGAGAAGCCCAGAGAGGTGCCTCCTGTTGTTTCTCCTGCGGCAGATGCTGTTCCTCCTGCTTTGGTGTCCCCAGCAGTGTGCCAGAGCATAGCTCCTCCTACTCCTTTGACAGCCCAGCCAGTGACAGAGTCCAGGTAAGTCAAAGCCAGTCCTGGAGATGAGAGTGGTGTAAATGGCATCTGTCAGGTTCTTTTTTATGACCTGCAGTATCAAGAGCATTATGTAAGAGATGGGGTATCTCTATTAAAAAATGTTTTTCTTGCAGTACTGGAAATTGAACCTGAGGGTGCTTTATCGCTGAGCAACATCCTCATCTCTTTTTTGGTTTTGTTGTTCCTGAGAGTATGTACTAAGCTGCTGAGGCTGGCCTCAAACTTGGGCTTCTCTTGGCTCAGCCTCTTGAGTAGCTGGGATTACAGGTGTGTGCCACCATACCCAGCTAAAATGATTTACATGAATATGTTGTTGAAAAAAATTATCAAAAAAATTGAGCCCAAAACTTTCAAACATGTGTATTTTATACCTCTTTAGAGGGATCTATCCCTCTTCTAGATTTTAGATTTGTTTGTCTTCATACTTTTCTTCTGAATTATAAATTAAAATTTCCTGAAACGCAAGTCGCTCTGTATTTGAAGAATAAACACCTATAGTTGGAATTGCCTTTTGCCTCCTGGCTGTGGCCAAGGCCTGCAGGGGACATTACTCCAGGCAGTGGCTGGCATGCCCTCGTACTCCTTTTGTCCTCCCACGGAGCAGTATGGGATCCATGTTTGTGACTCCATGTCACAAGCCACGTCCACACTATTGTGAAAGTTTTTTTCCCCAATTTTGAGAGTTTTCTGGGTTTCAGATATTAGAATTAATGTCACATCACTTGTTGTTTGTTTTTATCTTCAGTCACTGTGACTGTCTTGCAACTTGTGATTTGATATGATATTGTTTAATTAAAAGTGCTTTGTGCTTTTTACTTCACATTTTAATGACATTCCTTAAGGGAATCCTGGGCAGTATGAGGTGAGGCCCCTGCCCCTAGTGTACTAACCACAGCTTTAATGCAAGTGGTTTGCATAGCTTTCTTATCTTTGTTGGTAGCTATTGTTTTAAAATCTGGATGTTAGCCTGAGGCTGTGGGCTCATCAGAAAGGTATTCGCTCAGCTGAGGCACATTGGTGCCTCCACCTTGTTGGGCATCAGTGCCCAGTCAGCCCCTTATGCTGTACAGCAAATGAGCCCATTGGAACTAGGAAGCCATTGTCCTGTCCTGCCACAAGGAGGGCTGGTTGTTGTGGTGCCGAGACACAGAAGTGACACGACATACTAGTGTTCCATGCCTGGCCTTTATCTGTAAGAGTGTTTTCCTCAAAAAGAACTGAAGAGAAAAAACATTTCATTTATTTACACCGTGGATCTAAGCAGCTTCATCTGTGTTTCAGCAACAGGCTGTGATTGTTGACCAGCTTCTTTTACTATTATTTCTTGAGAGTTAATGAGAAACTCTCTTGTAAGACATGTTGATTCTTGTGTGTCTCAGGGTTTTCTCTTCCAGATGTATGAGTCAGAGTGCTCATGGATTCCAGCCACAGAGTGGAGCAGAGACCAAAGAAGGTGAGCTTCATGGGGGTCTCTTCATCCTGGCCTGCTGGGGCACACTCCTTGGGCTGTACTGGGGCTATGGGACAGGAAGCCTTCTGACCTTACTAAACCTAAGCGTTAGGAATCCTCTTCTTAGAATCCAGGGGTTATTTCAGCCCCAGACTATTGAAAACAATGGTATTAATTGTAAATATCTTATCAGTTCAGAGTTCTTTGAAAGATTAATTTATGCAAGTTTTTCTATTAACTTTCTCAGTACATTAATCTAAAATGAGTCATGTTAGTTGGGTCGAGTAAGAAAGGTGATTCAAAGTTTAACTACGAATACTGTTCTCCTGTCTGGCACCACACTGGAAGTGTGTGCATAGTTTATTAAATTACTTGGGACAGTGTGGGTGTTCCCTTCCCCCTGCAGGTGGCTGTGGCATTCTTTCCATTGACTATTAATGAGGGTGGGCCCTCTGAAACAGCTGGAGACTCATTCTATTCAACTGAGACTTGGTGCCTGCTTGCTGGATGCTGGGCACCAACCATTCTACATCGTTAGAGATGGAATCTTGACAAAACAATGAAAATCCCCCCAGGAATGAAAGGCTAATATTGAAGTAAGGGGTTAGATTTCAGAGAAGGTGAACAGGGAAGATGCTGGTGAGGGTAATGCCTGCATAGAGGAATAGGGAGGGAGCTACTCATGCAGCCACCTCGGAGAACCAGTTTTCAAGCAGAGGAACTGCAGATGCAGAGCCCCCAGGCAGGACTATCCCTGGTGTTCTAAGCACAGTAAAGAGGCCAGAGCTTCAGGGCGAGCAGGGCAAAGAGGAATACACTGAAACCTGGGCAAGCAGGGCCCAGGCTGTGTGGGCCTTGTACACCACTGGCTCAAGCTGAGTGGGATGGAAAGTGGTCTAGGACTGACAGTGGGGGGGTGGGGGTTACACTCTGACCACAAGCAGACAGTACTTGAGACATGGTGGAGCTCAGGATGCTACCTGTGACAAAACTCTAATTGGTTTGATCTCAGGCCAAACACCCGGTGTCTTTGAGCCTTCGCTTTATTTTGTGTGAAACTATGATTCTTGCCTCACCTACTTTATGTATTCTTACAAAGATAAGTATGTGGGTCTGGAGTGATGATTATTGACAATTACGGTTACCACGGTAACCTGGTCTAATTGTCGTAAGTTATTGAAGCAGTTGTGTGCCTTCTAACACGTTTTAAATGACCTGATGATCCTGCTCTTGGTCCTGTTCCTTTGCCAGTGTATGAAACGCACAAGGTGGCCAGCGCAAGTTCTTTCCATGCGACTCCAAACACGTCACTGGGAATGGTTCAGGCAACACCCTCCAGAGCCCAGCCCTCGCCCACGGTGCACACCAAGGAAGCACTGGGTAAACCATTTTGTTTGAATGTGTAGCACCTTAAACTATAAAAAATTTAAACTCTTTTGCAATCTGTTGATGGATATTCTTTCTGGTTTTTAGGTTTCATCATGAATATGTTCCAGGCTCCTACACTTCCTGATGTTTCTGATGACAAAGATGAATGGCCATCTCTAGACCAAAATGAAGACGCATTTGAAGCCCAGTTTCAAAGTAATAATTTATTTGAAAGCTAATTGATGCATTGTACTGTGGGTGGAGCCCAGGCATTGTCAGGGATTACCTAAGATGTGGCCTTGCCTTGGTCATCACAGAAAGTGCATGAAATAGAAGTGTGGCAGAGTTGGACAAGGTTTTCATGCGTGTGGTAGAGTTGGGGTTTGCATTATGTTGGGTTGGGTTAGGTGGGTTGGGTTGCTATAACAGTGATATCTAAAGGAGGATAAAATCCCCATGGGGAGGTACATCAGGAAGAGCTGAGTAGTCCAGGAGTGATTTGAGGCCTTCTTGGTAGAAAAGTGGCCAGATGGTGGTTGGAGGCCAGCAACTAGCCCTCTTACCTAGGGCCAGGGGATTCATGCTGGGAGCCAGAGATTGTAATAAAGATCAGTAGGATCCATTTGGAGTTGGGAGAAGAGATTTTTCTTAAAGCAAATGAAAACTAAAACCACTGAGAGCTTTTATTGAATGAGTCAGGTGATAATAGAAGTGGCATAGGAGAATGATGAACTGTGTTCTTGATGTGTGGCAGTCATTTGGGACCTGAGGCTGCCCAGTGATTATAGTTAAATCACTTCATCCCACTTCAAAGTGATTTGCCTTACCACCTAGTATTTAAAAACTGATGCCAGTTCTTTTCTATAAGCTTTTCCCCTCTACCTCCCACTTCATTTGTAGTTGAAGTTTTAGTGTAAAGGGTCATGTTTTTCCTAGAACAGTCATGAAATACATTTTTTATTCTCTTGCAGAAAATGCAAATTCTTCTGGGGCTTGGGGAGTCAATAAAGTTGTCACTTTGACATCTGCTTTTCCTATTTTTGAAGATGGAAACAAAGAAAATTATGGGTAAAGAAACATCAAGTTAATATATCACTGGGGGGACACATGTCATACTGCCACAGGATGCCTGGAGGTGCCTGCAGGACTCAAGATGGTGAGGCAGCAGGGAGGGAATTTGGACTGTCTGCCAGGGTGGTCTGGTTCTGGCCCAGCTCTGCACTGATAAGCCTTTCTACCAACAGCTGGGAGCTTGTTGCCAGTGTTCTGCAGAGCCACAGTGCTGTGCATGGGTTCCAGGAGGGCAGAGCTCCAAGTGAAAGCACAGTAGAAAAAGGAAAGCATTAGAATTTGTCAAAGAACAGGATTCTCTGGTTTGAAATTGTTTCAGAATGTAGAGGAATCAGTGCAGCTGTCCGTACTGTGCTGTTTACATTTGCAGGATTGATAAGTGGGAAAGGAGGCAGCTTACACTGGGTAACGCTGCAGAGAGAATGTTTTAAGGCAGAGGCACATGATACTAGAGAGTGGTTAATAGTTTAAACTATGGAAAAAGAGGTATCTGGGTGAATTACAAGTGTCTTGGTATGGAGGAAATTCACACCGAGGCAGAATGGAGAAAGCATGACCAGCATGCAGAGAGAAGTTCCCTATCTCAGCCAGGCACTGGGAAAAGAGCTAAGGTGTTTCAAGGCATCCAAGGTATTTTATTGGCCATGCTTCTAATTGTTATTTTGTTCCTAAAAAAAAAATTGTAACAATTTAAAAACTAACAAAAATTGCATTTTCTACCCTCTCTTTGGTAACTGTTAGTCAACTTATATTTACATAGTCAGTTCACTTTTTCTGGAAGTGCAATAGTAAGAAACCCCTTAATAAATGAGGGGAGAATCTTTCTAACATTAGATCAAGTGGTAGCATTTATTTCATCACCATATTTTGCTGTTTTTGATTTTATAAATCTTTTCTTTAGGTTACCACAGCCTAAAAACAAGCCCACAGGAGCCAGGACCTTTGGAGAACGCTCTAGCAACAGACTTCCTTCAAAACCAAACGTAAGCCAATCTCTACTTCATCTGACACAGATCTGCCAAGTGATTATGCCACTCAAATGGTGTGATGTCTATAAAACCACAATATATTGTGCGAAGTAGAAAATCGTTATTCTACTTATTAGAATACTTGTTATTGTTCTAATATTGCTAGAATATTGTTTGACAATTATTTGAATACCTGTGATGTGCCAGATATCTAATATGTATAGGAAATAAAAATGTATTTGATATGATCCTTGCCCTCAAAGAGCCTTCCCTCTAGTAAGAACAAGCCACCTGGGGATATTTGTTTTTCCTAGACGGAGGAAGTGAGGCCTAAGTGGAATATCAGTGAGAAACCCAACAAATCTGAATCCAACTGAGATGGACCATCCTCAGCACAGCTCAGCAGGCACCCTTCACTGCCCAGTAGCCCACTGCATTCCACTACGGTGGCCTTTGTGTCCGTCCTCATTGACTTCCACCCTGGTCCTAAGTATACCCACAGTGTGCTCGATCCCCAGCCCCTGCCTGACCCCATGGCAGTGAGGCACCATTGAGAGCCACTGGCTCACCAAGCACCTCACTAGGACACCAAGTCCTGGCTCCTATTTGTAGTCCCTTGGGGGGTTGTTTGGATGAACTATTGCCTGGCTCCCTAATCCCTCTGATGATCTATTGAGCTTAAAATTTTCACAAATAATGAAGTGAATTGCAGACATAGTGCCATCACTTTAAAGGTACATTTTGTTGAACTATTACTTTTACCAAACCCACAATGCATTTTCCATATATCCTGATGCTAAACATAAGCCAGTACTTTATCTTATATCATCTGAAGAAGCAATCTGCCAGTTTCGCCTCCATTGGAAGAGATGGTGGATTTTATGAAGACAATGCAGAAGATATAAAAATTATGTGTGAGAACCAAACCCACATAAGTACAGTTATCTCATACTAGATAAAGGCACCATAAGCATACATTGAAGAAAAGATAGCCTCTTAACAAATGGTGCTGGGAAAACTGGAAATCCATCTAGAGCAGAATGAAATTGAACTCATATCTACTAGAAGAAAACTGGAAATCCATCTAGAGCAGAATGAAATTGAACTCATATCTACTAGAAGAAAATGTAGGCCCAACTCTTCATCATGTTCACTTAGGAACCAACTAAAATGCATGAAGCAAAATCAAGAATCAATAAATGAGATGGTGCCAAACTAAGAAGTTTAGCAAAGTAAACAATTGAAAACATGGAGAGAGGGAGAATTCTCTCCCCTACAGAATAAGAGAAAATCTTCTTCATCTGCCACTCAGGTAGAGCATTTCTCCAGCATATGCAAAGAAAACCCAAAAAACATAACACCAAAAAATGAAATAACCCAACAGTAAATAGTTAAAGGAACACAACAGGCACTTCACTGAAGAAGAAATACGAAAGGTCAAATCATATATGGAAAAACACTCAACATCTGCAGCAATTAGAGAAATGCAAATTAAAACTACACTGAGATTCCATCTCACTTTAGTCAGAATAGCAATTATCAAGAATACAAGTAACAATAAATGTTGACAAGGATGTGAGGGAAAAGGTCTACATCCATTCCTTATGGGACTGCAAATTGGTGCAACCACTCTGGAAAGCAATGTGGAGATCCCTTAGAAAACTTTGAATTAAACTACCATTTGGCCCAGTTATCCCATTCCTTAGTTTATACCCAAAGGACTTAAAAACAGTACTACAGTGACACAGCCACATCAGTTCACAATAGCTAGGCTATGGAACCAACCTAAGTGCCCTTCAGCGGGTGAATGGATAAAGAAAATGTGGTATATTTACACAATGGAACATTACTCAGGTATAAAGAAGAATGAAATTATGGCATTTGCTGGTAAATGGATGGAACTAGAAGCTATCATGTTAAGTGAAATAAGCCGATCCCAAAAAAACAAGGCCAAATATTCTCTCTGATATTGAAAGGTTAATAAAAAAGGTACTTGTCATTCCGTTTCTCTATATGCTTAACAAAACACTGTTGAAATTTTAAGGACTGTTTGCTAATCTTGTTCTCAGAATGTGCTGTCCCTAACTGTGGACTGTCTGCTAATCTTGTTCCCAGAATGAGCTGTCCCCAACTGCCAAACTACAAAATGTAACTTCTCTCGCTGCCCTCTCCAAGGAAAGTATATAAGCTCTGCTCAAGCTGTTCTCAGGGCTCTATCTCTTTTTGCTATAGAGAGAGCCCTAGCATGCTGGTCTCCAAATAAACCCACCCTTCTGCTTTTGCATAAGACAGTCTCTTGCGGTCTCTTACTCCGACGTTTCGCCGGACCCTTACAATATGTGGATGCTAATACACAATAAAGGTGGGAGGCAAACAGAAGTTCATTGGATTGAAGGAAAGGGATGTAATGAAGGGAAGGGATGGAAGTAGAGAAGACAACAGAATGAATCCGATATAACTTTTCTGTGTTCATATATGAATACACAACCAGTATAACTCCACATCATGAACAACCACAGGAATAGAATCCTACGTTATACACCATGTATGTATAATATGTCAAAATACGGTCTACTGTCATGCGTATCTAAACAAATTAAAAAAATAAAAACCATGGGTGGCATTGTAAGGGCAACCAAAGGGGGTCATGAGCTATGGACCTGACTCAGCAATTTGTCTTTCCCTACAGACTCTAAAAAACTTGACCCGTAATTCTGTTCTTGGAGAAGTGCCTGATTCTAGGGGCTGGGGCAAGAAAAATACAAGATAAGTCTGGAGCATATTGTGCTAGAAAATTAAGGAAGGATTTTGGGTTTTGTTTTTTCCTATAAGAAAACCAAGAAAGATGTGGCATATCAAAAGAATATAGATGCCAACCTGAATGAGCCAATGGCTAAACCTAGAAAAATTTGAACAATAAGTAGAATAAAGTAATATTGAATTATCACCCAAGAAATAAAACAGATATTGATATAAATAAAAGGGAGCAAAGGATGATTCTTCCTTAGAGAAGAATTCCAAGTGATGTGGAAGGCATCATTAGAGTCCCAATAAAATAAATGCTATAGGCAAGATCCACTAAGGAACAGATATTGGTGAGTAAAACTTCAGGAAGAAACAGGCACTTCTGGAGCTTCCAAATATCTCACCACTGTTGATTCTGCGGTGGTTTAACATTTGTCCACAAATGCTTTAATGACATCCTAGAAGGTGGAGTTTAATTTACCTCCCTTGAGTTTGGGTAAGACATTTTTCCCATTCTCTAACAAATAGAGAATGGGAAAAATGGTTTCCCGTGAGGAAACCTCACAAATGCCTTCTCAGTGATTGGGTTTAACCTCACCAGGAACAAGCCTTGTGGCTAGCTAGCATGCATCCCCACTGTATAATGAGAAGGTCCTTTACCCCAAGTTTTCCCCAAAACCTATAATTCTAATCTACATGTGAGAAAACGAGCCCAAATTAGGGGGACATTCTGCACAGTTCCTGACTAGTGTTCACAAATTTCAGTGCAAGGAAAGAGTAGGAAGGACTGATAGATGGTCATAAACTAGAGGAGACAAAGTCAACAGGACAGTCCACATGCCATCCTGGACTGGATCCGGGACAGCCAAGGGATATTGGAGGGGACTTGTGAAATCCAGATAAGGACTGATAGCTACAAGTGGTGTTTAACTTTTTGAAATGTGCCAGGATCTAGAAGAAATTGACACTAGTGGGAGCTTAATGAAGGTTATATGAGACTGTGCCACCTTTGTAATCTTTCTATAAACCTGGAATTTTTTTTTCAAATTTAAAGAAAAATGTAGAATTAAAATAAAAAATGTGACCCTTGTGTTGTAGTTCCACTGAGATGTATTAAAGATGAGGGGTAAAATGTTTTTTGGGGACAAAATCTCGCTGTGGTGCTCAGACTGGTCTCAAACTTCACGTGATCCTCTCACTTCAGGCTCCTGAATGGCAGGGATACATTCTGTACCACTGCACCCAGCTTGAAGTCTTAATGTCTAAATTTCACAGACAAAACAAGAAGATGGCGATTATTTTTCAGCTCCTCCTTTGTTGTAGGAAGTGCCTCATTCTGAAGAGTTTTTGGATGATTCAACCGTCTGGGGTATTCGCTGCAACAGAACCCTGGCACCCAGTCCTAAGAGCACAGGGGACTTCACCTCTGCTGCCCAGCTTGCATCTACCCCCTTCCACAAGCTTCCAGCAGACGCAGTGAACAATCTGGAAGATAAAGGTATGCGACATACTTTTTCAGTGTCTGTCTTCTACAAACATTAGTATTAGTTGGTTCATTACTATTATAGTGTTCTTGAAAATTCTAAGGGGGACGTTCGAAAACCATAAAGGGGCTTGGAATCCATTAATTGTTTTTTTCTTTGGCATACTAACTTCATAAAGTCCACATATTTTGAAAATTTAATAACAGATCATAGGTAGAAATGGGGGAAACTTATAGAAGCATATAAAGGCAAATATACAAAGTCCAAACCATTTGTACAGGAGTATGATTATGTTTTTCAAAAGTCAAGAGGGGAGCACTACAGATAATTATTTGAATGCTAAAAATACTAAACATGGTTTTTAATGAATAAAAAAATAGCCAATTTTGGTCCTTGATACATTTCTATAAATTTTTATTATTTCAGACATGCAGCCAAGGATACATTACACATAAAATAATTTTGTTTTTTAGTGTTTTGCTTCAAGGGAATAATGACAAAACTCACAAATAGTCTTTTATTTCTACTGCATCCCAAATATAGCACCCTATATAAAAGAGATATATATCTCTGAATTGAACCCTGATATGTGGCATTACATTGAGCACAGATAATTATTAGTTTTTTATTACCAACCTACAGTATAAATATTATGAGATCTGGGACTTTGGTACCATTTCAGTGACTACCAATTTACCAGCCAAACTCTGTCACTGCTGGTACTTCTTAAAAGCAATAATGAAATAACTGCCAAGGAATTTCACTTCACTAATCTCCTGAACCTGGCTGTGACCTGTCACCCATGCCAGTGACCACCTGTGTGGTCATCCTGTCTGGAGTGGACCTGCTGCTCTCTGGACTCTTTGTTCTTGAAGGATCATTATAGATCAGATGTCAAAACTGAAGTGCTCCCCTGTACGAGAGGGTTGAGTGATCTTGATTTTCCGCATCTTATCGCACTTTGCCATGGAACACTATTTTGAAATTATAATGAAAGTCATCATATAAAGGAATTCTAGAATTGTAACCATGTCAAATGGTATGCGCGTGCATATACATGCATGAAATGTTTGTGTCTCTCGTTTTTGTGTATTTCAGAAAGCATGATAGCAACGCAGTGCACCCATGTGCCGTTGAGTTCTTGTGTTGAGAATGTGGTGGAGCCCTTGAGAGACAGAAAGTTCAGGTAACTTGCAGTTGTGCCCTTCTCTGCATTTCCACTTGAGCTTTCCATGAGCTTTCCTTTTCCAGATGTAAGAGAATGCCTAATCCCATCCTAAACAACTCATAAAGTGCTTAACAATTGGCAGCTTGTAGTCAGAAGGTCCTCTAAGCCCAGTAATGAGCCCCCCTCTTGGTATCAGGACAGTGAGAGAAGCAGCTAGGGTGACAGAGTCTGCAACTGACTTGTACTCATTTGGGGATTAGAACTGGAAAGCCTTTTACCAAAAAGAGACCCTGCCATGTGAAGACTGTTGCAGAACTGGGCAAACACAGAATTGCTTTTCATACCCAGTAAAATTGAGAAAATTGATGACTTCCTTTAAAGAGAAGAGAAGGTACTTAAGCCTCCTAAGGAATAAGCAGTAAAGGTAGACTCGGCACCGTAAACCCCACCATGTCTGCGCAGGCTGTAAACCTCAGAGATCCTAACCAAGGCTGCCATCTTCTGGGTAACTATTTTATTCTAGACACAGTACTTACGCTTTTCCTGGACTCTGTCTTTCAGTTAGCCCTTATAATAACTGAGTTGTGGGGACTATTCTTTCTTTTTCCATTATAGATAAGGAAATTGAGTCTCAGATAAATTATTGACTTAAAGTCATAAGGCTGCAAATTTACAGAATTGGAGTGTGAACCTGTATTTGTCTGAGTGCTGACCCCTTCTTCTCACTGCCTCCTATTAGAAACCCACAAGGCACAAGTTCAATTAAAAAGCAAAAATATATTGAATTTGCATTAATTTTATTATTGATGTTAATCACTTTCTATATGTTTAGGTTCATTTATTTTTTTTTCTTAAGTAATTTCTGTTCACATCTTTTATCCAATCATTTGTTTATTTGGGTCACAGTTGAATGAGGTTTTTGATAACAAGAGCCATCAGGAGTGGCTAAGCCCAGCCAGACCTTTGACTCACAAGAATGCCATAAGCCATCCTTGATGTAAGATTAACTTAGAAGTACATAGGGCAGAAATCCCAGTTGCTGGCTGGGTGCATCCTACCCAAGGAACTGTTGTCTTTGGCCCCATGTGACAGTTCAGTTGCAAGGAAGCAAGGCTCACATGAACCAAGTGCAGGATCCTCGCTTAAGAGCCTTATGCAACACCTCCATCAGGTCCCAGGGTGCCCATGAGAAAACCCACTGGGCACAATTTCAATTAAAAACCAAAATTTATTGAATTTGCATTATTTTATTATTGGTGAGTTAACCATTTTCTACATGCTTATGCTAATTCATTTTTTTTTCTGAAAAATGAATAACTGAAACTATGGGTTCCTAGCAGATATTTGTAATTCTACTCCAGATACAGTTAACCAGTGAGGGTTATTTTTAACCATAACCAATGGTGACAGAGTAAGTTTTTAGGGGAAAAGAGCTAACAGTTAACAGACTCAGATTCTTATGGACAAGAGAGAAAGATTTTGTTAATCATTTATGCATTGACAGTAATTTGGATACCCATGTTACCAGTATCGGTAGTATAAGGTATGGAAACAATTTTTCAATGTACAGGTAAGGTACCCCTAGTGTCTATTTGAGAAGCCAAATAGTGGCCAGTACTATTTGAACTATCATGGTCTTGGGAAACTAGGGAATACTAAGAAATTGTTGCAGTTGAGAAAGGGACATATTTATTTGTGATGTATATGTATAGATGTAAGGGTTAAATGTGGGTGTAGAGATATACATGATTGATTCTCATTGTTCCTTGTAGTGTATACTGGACACTTGTCCAGGGGAAATACATGCTTATCCTGTTGCCATGTTTGTTTAAAGTCACCTTATTTAACACATATTACTCATGACTTACATTGCACTTGTGCCTGGATGAGGCTTACCTGTTTTCTCTGTAAGGCATCTCAGAGCCTTCTATGTTTAGGAACAATAGACACACTTCAGCAAAACACCTGAAATCCCAACAAAAAGCACAGAAATGCAAAAACCATGGCATTAGACTCCAAGCAGGGCAGTGAGGAGCATAAGCTGTAGGCTTCACCTTGCTCCACCTGGCCTGGGAACACGCACCCAGATTTTTCATTTCTCTAAAGTCTGCAAATGACTGAAAATTATAGAATGTTGATCTGGATGTTTACGTAAATTTTAACACATAGGTGCATTCACAAATCTGAAACCTATGAATGGGAATCAGCTGTGTATGCATGTATATACACACACCCATATGTATGGAAATGTGTAGGATTTTGTTAGATTGTGGTTGACATTTTTTTGTTGTCTGAATGTTATAAAAGAAGTCATTTTTAGAAAGAAGTTAGATATCCAGTCTTGATCATAGCAGTGCTGCTGAGATACCCTTTCTCTCGACATTCCCTGCTAAATAATACCAAGCATATCACCACCCCCATTTATCTAGTATATCATCATGTCTTTGATTTTTATTTCTATTAATATTGGACTAGCTTTGTATTTGCCTATAGTTGTGTAAGAAAATGATTTAATCAACTCAAGCTGTGCAGCATATTTGAAGTGACATTCCTAGAATGAAAAGGAAACTCTGTTGTAGAACTTTTGTGTGATCAAGTCCATTAGGCTTCTAATAATAGGGTGTTTTGATTTTCTCTATAATTTTCTTCACATCCAGTTCAATTCAAGAGAAGAGCCCAGAAGGCACATGCCCCAGAGACCTCTCTTTGGCATCCTTGTACCATTTCAGCCAGCCTGCCCCGGGTGCTGCACTTACCCAGGAAGCTGTACGGGGCCTTGAAGCTTGTAAACTCACAGACACTGACCGTGCCGTTGTGGAGGACCTGTCCGATGCCAGTGCCAGGCCCCAAGAAGACCGGATGCAGATGGGTCCCCATGGGGATGTCAGTGCTCCAGGTGTGCACAGAGGCTCAGGCTTAGTCATGCCATTAGGACCACAGCATAGGAAGAGCTGTTCTGTGGAAGAACTCAGAGGGGGACCCGTGTGCCATTGAGTAGAACCTACAGTCAGACACTTCTCACTGTACTGAAGTGCAGTCCAGCAGGAATGTACTTGAAGGGCAAATCGATCCATTTTAATTTTAGATTTCAAGTTAAGTACTGTTGGAAGAGGGAATTGGAATTCAAGGGCCTACTGTGTGTCAGGCATTTAATCTAATGCTGTTTTCCCCACTTTACAGAAAAGTCAACAGAGGGTCAAGATTAAAGAGATCCCTCCTACTACCCCTTGTCACCCAGACAGTCTCACCTACTGGTAGAGAATATGGACCAGAGATAGAGTGGCTAGGGGACAAGGCTAGGTTCTACCCTAGCAGTCCTTTCATAATTGCCACTAATAAGAATACGTTATTATTCTAAGTTGGAGAGAAACCTTCATCTTCCCTTTAGAAATTGTTTTCTATCTTAGACCAAAGTACAACTCATGTGCAAATTGTGTTTTGTGGGTATGAGTGGGCAAGCAGTTAAAGACCGTGTATCTGTCTGAGCACATTTGAGGTCACTAACCAACCCCATCTGTGCCTTAAATGTGCAGCCATCACTGCTAAAGGCAGGACCTAGCATTTTAGGTGAGCGGAGTGAGATGCAGATGATATCCCTTTGTCACCCTGAATGTTGATTTAAACTTTCAAATCCAAAATGGCAGATGGTCAACTGCACAACTCCCAGTTCTGACTTTTGGAAACAATTCTCTATTACTTGAATCAATGCTCTCTAAAGGATGAGACTTTTGAAAGCTTAATTAATGAATGAATGTCTCCACTTGCTTTATCTAAAATTTATTAAGTAAAATCTTTGAATACTGAACTCATGTTTCTTTTCTTATTCCTGTTCCTTTAAGACTTCACTATTGAGAATCCGTGGGATGATAAGTTGATTCTCAAACTTCTGTCTGGGCTTCCTAAACCAGTGAGTTCCTATCCAAATACTTTTGAGTGGCAGTGTAAACTTCCGTCCATCAAGCCCAAGACTGAATTTCAATTGGGTAAGAACTTTATGGGTGATATAGCTTTGAATTCTTGTTCATCCATGGAACGTTGATGGTGATTCATGTGTATGTGAGATTCTCCTCCTGTCCCCCAGCCCCAGTAAAGAGTTACAGCTACAGTATTGAGAAATCTTGTTAATCCATGGCTATAGAACCATGAGTGCTGTTGGACTGGAACCCATTTAAGTCGGAGATCTCTATCAAAGTAAAAATGCACGTGCTTAGGCTGGGGAAGCTCAGCAGCAGAGCACTAACCTGGCATGTGTGAGGCTGCGGGTTTGATCTCCAGAACTGCAAAATTTTAAAAATGCAGTTAGACTATTTAAGAATTTCTTACAGATTTTATAGTCAAAAACAGGCATTGATAACAAAATGAGGATTTTTTTTTTCCATTCTGACCACTTTTCAATATACTGAGGCACTAAGGACGTTGATAATAAGCACATGTGCAACTGTCACCACAATCTTATTATAAGTTTTTATCATCCAAATGGAAACTTGGTTTTTTTTTTTTTTTTTTTTTTTTAGTACTGGTGCTTGAACCCAGGACCTCACACGTGCTATGCAAGGACTACTACTGAGCTACATCTTTGGCCTTTTTTATTTTATCTTGAGACAACGTATCCCTACATTGCTCAATCCAGTGTCAAACTTGTGATCCCCCTGCCTCAGCCTCCTAAGTAGCTGGGATTACAATATGCACCACCACACTTGGCAGAATGGAAACTAATTCTGTATGGACAGTGTGTGTTACATGTTTCTTAAGAAGAGGGATAGTATTATATACTCATTTGATAATATTTCTGGAAAACTCTTGAAGAATACTCAAAACTAAAATAGTTGGCTTAGTGGGAGTGGGAAAGTGGGTGGTTGTGGATAAGGCGAGAGCAAGGCTTTTCACACATAGAGCCGCAGTAGGCCTTCAGAACAATTGAGGGGCCATCAGAGTTCCCCATGCCTACCTCCCTGCCCCTCCCAGATCCTCTGTTAGCGTCTTGAATAAGTGTGCCTGCTGATTGTGACAGTGATAAGCCAGTACCGGTATGTGGCCAAAGTCCACGATTTCCTTCGAGGTTCCCTGTACTGTGCGTTCTGGGGTTTGGAACGCTTGGCAGATCTCCTCGCTGCAGGGCACTTCAGAATAATTGGCCTGCCTTGAGTCTCCTGTGCTTTCCCCTTCTCCCCTTCCTCTGCACCCCAGAAGCCCTGGCAGACACTGACTGGGCCCTTTATTCCACAGTTGGCCTTTTCTAGAATGTCATGTGTTTGAAATTACAGTTTGTAGCCCATCAGGCCATTTCCTGACACTTAGCAACAGAATTTAAGGCTCCTCTTTGCCTTTTCATGGCTTGCTAGCTTTTTTTGAATCACTGAATAGTCCCCACCGTCTGGATGGCCCTGTACCCCACAGCTCATTTACCCATTTACCTACTAAAGGCCACCTCGTTGCTTCCAACTTTTGGCAATTATGAATAAAGTTGCTTTAAACATTGTATGTAGGTTTTTCTATGGACGTATTTTTAACCCATTGAAGTAAATACCAAGGAGTGTGATTGTTGGATTTCGAGGCATGAATATACACTCATCCCTCAGGTCTGCACAGGCTAGCTCTAGGAACCCAGTGGGTGCCAAAGTCCATGATGCTCAAGTTTCTCATATAAAATGGGTAGCCGTGCATATAACTTAACATATACTTTAAATAATTTTGAGGTTACTTACAATACTTTGTACAGAGTAAGTAGTTGATATGCTCTATTATTTAAGGAATAATGATTTAAAAATATTTGTACATATTCAATCTATAGTTGGTTAAGTTTATAGATTTGGGGACTGGGGATGTGGCTCAAGCGGTAGTGCGCTCGCCTGGCACGCATGCGGCCCGGGTTCAATCCTCAGCACCACATATAAACAAAGATGTTGTGTCCGCCAAAAACTAAAAAAATAAATATTAAAAAAAATTCTCTCTCTCTCTCTTTAAAAAAAAAAAAAAAAAGTTTAGATCCTCATATACAGAGGGCTGAGTGTTTGCTTATATGAGAAAGTGCCAAGCTCTGCTAGTGTGGCCATACCATCTGTGTCTTTATCAGCAGTGAGCAAGAACTCCCTGCTACACCCTCGCAGCTTTTGCTGTTGTTTTTACCCTTCTGGTAGGTGTGCAATAGTGTCTCACTATTTCAGGGTGACAACAGTGATGTTCACCAGTGAGAGTGAACATTTTTTCATGTGTTTACTTGCTGTCTGCATACTTTTAATGAGCTATGTGTTCAGATCTTTTGCCCATTCTTTAATTGTCATATTGTTAAATATCAAGAATTTCTCAAATAGTTTAGATAGCAGTTCTTTATTAGATACTTGTTTTGCAAAGATTTTCTCCCAGTCTGGTTTGTCTTTCTATTTTTTTTTAAATTGTGTCTTTTAAAGCACAGAAGTTTTAATATTAATGAAGTCCAGTTTATCAGGTTTTTTTTTCCCCTACAGGTCATGCTTTTGGTGTTACATCGAAAAACTCATTGCACCAGTGGAAACTTAAATAGTCTTCTGTAATCTTTTCTAGAAGTTTTATAGTTTTATTTTTTCCGTTTCGGTCTATGCTCCATTTTGAGTTAACCTTTGTGCAAGGTATAAGGTGTGTGTCTAGGTTCATTGTCACTTGTGCATGTCTGAATGCTTGGCACCACTTACTGAAGACACTGTTTCTCATGTTTGATCCTTTGCCCAAGAGCAGTTCTAAGTCTGTGTGGTTCTGTTCTGGACTCAGCTCTTTTCCATGGGTTTGCTTGTCTCTTGCCAGCACCACAGGGTTATGGTCAGTCTCAGAGTGGGATGAAGTCAGCCCTTTACTTCCTTCTTCCATCTCAATATTGTGTTGACTTTCTGGGTCTTTTGCCTTTCCATATAAACTTTAGAATCAGTTTGTTGGTGTTCACAAAATAACTTCTAGATTTTTATTGAGATTGCATTTAGTCAAATTGGGAAGAGATGACATCTTGACAAAATTGAATCTTATCCCTGTACATGGAAATCTCTCCAATTAAATCTCCTTGATCTTTCATCAGAGTTTAGGTTTTCTCATATAGATCTGGTACATAATATATATTATTACCTAAGTATTCTTTGTTTTTTAATTTCTCATTCTAATTGTGTATTTCAGGAACATAGGGAAGTAATTGTATTTTATATATCTGCTTTGTGTCCTATAAGCTTTCTGTATCCACTAATAGTTCCAGGAGATTTTGTTAGTGTTGATTCTTTAGATAGTCCTGTCATCTATAAAGAAAGATAGTTTTATTTCTTCCTTTTCCAATCTGTATACTTATTTTTTTAAAATGTCTTATTGCTGGGCTGGGGATGTGGCTCAAGCGGTAGCGTGCTCACCTGGCATGCGTGTGACCCGGGTTCAATCCTCAGCACCACATACAAAGATGTTGTGACCACCGAAAAACTAAAAAAAAAAATAAATAAATATTAAAAATTCTCTCTCTGTCTCTCTCTCTCACACTCTTTCTTTTAAAAAAAATTAAATAAATAAATGTCTTATTGCACTAGGTGGGAATTCTAGTACAATGCTGAATAGAAATGATAAGAGACATCCTCACCTCATTCCTGACCTTGGGGCTGCATCTATGTAGTGTATCACCATCAGGTCTAATGCTGGCTATAGGTTTTGTACATGTTCTTTATCAAGTTGAAGTTTCTCTGTTGCTAGTTTGCTCAGAATTGTTATGAACGGATGTTGGATTTTATCAAATGTTTTTCCTGCATATGTTAATATGATCATGTGATTATATTATGTGATTATTCTTAGCCTGTTGGTATGATGGGTCAGGTTAACTGATTTTCAGATGTTGAGCTATCCTTGTGTTTCTTGGATCATTGCTATGGTTTGAATGTCCCCTTCAGATGTCATGTTTAAATTTAATTGCTATTGTCACAGTTTAAGAGGTGGGATCTTTAAGAGTTGATTAAGCCATGAAGGCATACCCTTACGATTGAACTGAGGCCATTGTTGCTGGGTGGGTTAGTTGTAATGGGGGTTCTGGCAGGCCATCTCCCGCCTCACCCTCACCATGTGATGCTCCTACCATCTTAGGATGGACGATGAAGATCCTCACCAGTTCTAGCCCCTCAATCTTGGACTTGTCAGCTTTTGGAACTATGAGCCAAATAAATCTCTTTTCTTTATAATTTATCCAGTTCATAATATTCTGTTATAGCAGCAGAAATCAGACTAAGACAGTCGTGGTATATAACTTACTGTATACATTGTTGGATTTTACTTGCTAATGTTTTGTTAAGATTTTTACATTCATGAGAAGTATTTGTCTGTAGTGTTTCCTATAATATCTCCATCTGGTTTTGGTAACCTGGAAATGCTGACCTCATAGAATGAATTAGGAAGTATACTCTACCACTATTTTCTGGTAGAGATTATAGAGAATCTCTATAATTTCTTCCTTACAGATTTGATAGAATCTGTCAGTGAGTGCATCTGAACCTGGTGCTTTCGGCTTTAGAAGGTTATTAGTTATTAATGCAATTTCCTTAATAGATGCAGGACTATTCCAGTTATCTAATTCTCTTTATGAGCTTTGATAGATTTTGTCTTTCAAGGAATTGGTTCATTTCATCTAAGTTTTTCTCACTTGTGAACATTATGTTCTGAATACTCTCTTATTATGTCTTTAGCGTCCATGAGCCTTTCATTTCTCATTATTTGTGTCTTTTTTTTTTCTTAGCTTACCTGACTTGATGTTTATCAATTTTATTAATCTTCTCAAAAACACAATTTTTGGAGTTTTCTTATTTTTCTCTATTGATTTCTTTCATAATATTTTCTTTTGTTTACATTTAATTAGTTCTTTTTTCTTAAGTTCCTAAGGTGGAACCTTAAATCATTAATTTTGTATCTTTTTTTTTTGTTATTTTTATTCTTACTTTTTTGTAAACAATTCTTTTTTAAAATGTGTTATTTTTAGTTATATACTCTTTCTTCTTTTCTAAGTCCTTCATGAGACTTCTTCAATCCATGTGTTATTCAGAAGTGTGTTTAATCTCCCAAGATGTAGGGGCTTTCCAGCTGTCTGCGTTAATGGATCCCCAGTTTAATTCCACTGTGGTCTGAGAGCAGACATTATATGATTTCTATTCTTTTAAATTTGTGAGGGTGTATATTACAGCACAGAATGTGGTCTGTCTTGGTGAATGTTCCAAGTCAGTGTGAGAATGTCATATATTCTGTAAATGTCATTCAGATCCAATTTTCTGTTTAATGGTCCATTTCTTTTTTTTTTAATGTTTATTTTTTAGTTTTAGGTGGACAATATATTTATATTTTACACAATATATTTATTTTTTTATTTTTATATGGTGCTGAGGATTGAACCCAGTGCCTCACACATGCCAGGCGAGCCCTCTACCAGTTGAGCCACATCCTGAGCCCCTTAATGGTCCATTTCTGATGGAAGGATATAGGAATCTCCAAGTGTAATAGTGATTTGCTTGCATTTCTATCAATGCATGCCTCATATATTTTCACATTCTTTTCATGAGATGTATACACAACATGTCCTGTTGGAGAATTAACCCCTTTTTCATTCTGTAATGCCCCTTTTATGCCTGTTAATTTTCCTTGATCTGAAATCTGCTGTATGGAATTAATACAGCTATTTCTGTTTTCTTGAGATAACTGTTAGCATCCTATATCTTATTAACTGTTAATCTGCATTTGTCGTTATACTTTCAATGTGTGTGTTTTCATTGGTGGGTGAAGATCATTGGTGTTCTGAGTGATTATTGATATAGCTGGACTCATGTTTCATTTGTTAGTTTTCTAGTCATTACACTTGTTCTTTGTGGTTTTTTTTCCCCCACTCTCTGCCTTCTTTGGCTTTGAATTATTTCATATTCTGTTGCGTCTCCTCTGTCAGCATATCAATAATATTATCTTTGTCACATTTGCAAGTGGATTCTGCAGAGTTTGCAGTATATATACACTCAGAGCCAGTCCAAGTCCACTTGGACCTCACCCCCTCACAGCAGGGCCCACACCATGCGGCAGGGGTGTCATTCCCTCCCTCCTGCCCACCTCTTCTGTCATTGCTGCCGTTGGTTTCACTTATCCACTGGTATGCCACCACTAGGTGGATGCTATTGTTTTGAACAAATGGGTTTTTGTTAGATAATTTAGAATAAGAAACATCAAATATTTTACTTAACACTCTTTGAGTCTAAGTTTCTGGCCTATATTATCTTCCTTCTCTCTGAAGAACAGTGCACGTTTACCAGTGACAGATTCCCTCCATTTTTGTGTAAGAAAGTCTTTATCCTTCACTTTTGAAGGATAGTTTCATGAAGTAGAGCATTCTAGCTGGTGGTTTTTCTCTTTCAACCCTTTAAATGTTGTACTGCACACTCTTGCTTGTGTGGTTTCTAAGGAGAAATCTGATGTACTTATCCTTGTTCTTCCGGAAGTAAGCTCTTTTTATAGCTATTTCTATTTTGTAGCATTTTTCAAAATTTTCTTTGTCTTTGATTTTCTGCATTTTCTTTGTGATGTGCCTAGGTGTAGGTTTTTCTATCTGTCCTGCCTGGTATTCTCTGAGATTCCAGGATCTGTGGTTTGGTGTTGGTCTTGAATTTTTGAAAACTCACACTTTTTTCTTTTCTTTTTACATTTCAGTTTTCCTCTTAGGGTGTCCTGGAGCTCACTGATTCTTTCCCTGGCCATGTACAGTCTACTAAAAGACATTCTTGGTTTCTGTCACCGAGTGGGTTTTTTATTTCTAGCATTTCTTTTTGCTTCTTTCTGCTTATTTGACCGATTTGTTCTTGAAAATTGTCTCCTTTTTCTGTTAGAATCCTTAGCACATTGATAACAATTTTAAAAACTATCCTGGTCTGATAATGCTGAAATCTCTGCCCATTTCCAGTGCTTGCTCTGCCTCCTCAAGCTGTGTTTTGTCTTTTAATATGCCTTGTCAATTTTGTTGCTGGCCAGACCTGATGGACTGTGTAAATGGAACTGAGATAGTTAGGCTTTGGTGTAACCTTTATCTGGCTAGAAGTTAAGCTGTGTTGTCTTCCCTGTTGCCTTTAAGGTTCCCTAGAGACTTTCTTTTTATACTAGGGATTAAACTCGGGGCATTTTATCACTGAGCACATCCCAGTCCTTTTAATTTTTTATTTTGAGACAGGGTCTCACTAAGTTGCCTCCTTAGTCGCTGAGATTGCAGGCGTGCACCAAACAACCGAGAGTCATCTTCTTAGATAATCTGAGGAGTACTGTCCTTCCCATTGCTAATTCCAGCGTGGTGTCTGCTGTGAATCTCTGTGTCTTTTTCTCCATCTCCCCTTGGGTGCAGCAGTTTTCCCTCTGATCTCAGTTTTTTAATAGTTCAAGAAGAGCTGTTGAATTTCAGTTGTTCAGTTACTTTCTTGCCATAAAAGTGGAGTGACAGCTTTCAAGCTGCTTATGTGCTAGACTGGAAATCACAGATCTTTTTTTTTTTTTAAATATATATTTGATTTTGAATGGGAGGATTATTTTTAGAATTTTTAAGAATCAAATGCAACATCACCATGGTCTTTTTCTCCAAAATCAATAACCCCAGTGTAACCACAAGGAAAATATAAACAAACCCAATTTGAAGGACATCTGACTAGTACTCTTTGGAACTATCAAGGTCAATTAAAAAAAAAAAAAGACAAGAAAAGTCTGAGACATGTCACAGGCTAGGAGTAGCCATGGAGATAGAATGACTAAATATAATGTATCCTGAAACACAGAAAAACTAGTGAGTCTGGGAGTGTGGATTTCAGTCAGCAGCAGCACTCCTCAGTTGGTTCCTTGTCTGTGACATAAGAGCCATGTGGGGGCTAGGGGATGCAGAAACTCCGCTTTCTTGGCCACTTTTCTATCAATCAAAAACTATGTAAAATTAAAAGTTGAATTAAGTATTTTAAATTGTCTATTACAAATGTTGCTATCATTTTATTTTGCCCTTTTTATTTTATTTTTTTTGTTTTGTTTTAATAAAGTTTTATTTTTCCAAATGCACAGTTGCTTGGACCTGCTAGTGCATCTGCACAGCAACAGGGGCATCTCCATCTCGGTATTTCTGGTGTAAATTACTTGAGCTCTGTGCTTTGACACCAGTTTGAAAAGTCCTTTACTGAGGAGCTCCTGAAGGGCTGCCCTGGCCAAGGAACCGCAAGTCCTTATCCCTCGAAGACCCCAGCTGTGCTTAGAAGCTCGGAGTTGGGAATGTCCTTACAGAGTTTGTCATAAGTAGCTTTGAAGGACAAGACTAGATGTTGAGCTTGCCCTGATCTTTGCCTTCGGACCACTTCTTTTCAGCGTTGCCCTAGATTTGTTCACTGGGCCCTTGCCTTTCTTGGCCGACCTTCCGGCATCTCTCTTCTTCTTGTCACCCTTGAGCAGCGTTGCAAAGCCTGGAGAGTAGCACCAGCTATTGGATCCTCGTCAAGATGTCTTTTTTATTTTTATCCTATTGTAAAACGTGTTTATTTCAAAAAGCTTTATGTATCACTTCAGGGAGGATTTCTCCTGTCATCTGCCTGCAAGATGGGCAGCACAGGTGCTGCTCATTTTAAAATGCGAGAACCTTGATGGGGAGGCACTGAGTGCCCAAACCCACGCACCTTAGTGACCCCCGCAGGCTGCCCTGAACTTGGTAAGGGGGCTCTTGTTGCAGGTATTTACTTCCTTTCATCTAGCCTGTAAAACATTTCCCAAGCAACTGTGGCCATTTTTATTTATGAAAGCAATTCAAGTACAAAGAAAATTTTACAAATTCTTCATTTGGATAAAGTCCTTAATATTTTGAGCCCATTTGTCATTTTGACACATTTATCTCTTCCCAGGTTCTTCACTGGTCTACGTCAATCACCTTGTTGGAGAAGGGGCCTTCGCCCAAGTCTATGAAGCTACCCAGGGAGATGTGAATGAGACCAAAAATAAACAGAAATGTGTCTTAAAGGTAAATGGTGCAAATACATTTTTGAACTGTAGAGAAATGATTTTCAGCCTCTTTTTTTTTTTTTCTTTAAGACAGTGATGTTTTTATTGAGCAATTAAGAAATAAAACAATACTATGAGGATCTGGAATTGCTTCCTGCAGAACAAATCATAATGTCATTGCTTTCTCATGTCCCTTATTAGGATACTATTTTCCAGAATGTGACTCTGGATATAAATAACACATACCTGGTTTTGCTTGTAGGTCCAGAAGTCTGCCAACCTCTGGGAATTCTACATTGGTACCCAGCTGATGGAGAGACTAAAGCCAGCTGTGCACCACATGTTTATCAAATTCTATTCTGCCCACTTATTCCAGAATGGGAGCATCTTGGTAGGAGATCTCTACAGCTATGGGACACTATTAGTAAGTGTTCTGTTTTTATAATATGGATATGAATTTAAGTGCATTTCTGGTTTGTGCCTTACCCATATATTTTCTGGTTAGAGCTTTAGTTGGGGTGCTAAACAGGGGCAAAGTCCTTGACTTGAAATTTCATTAATCCTCATCCAACTCAGGATACCATTTGCATTGTTTCTAGAATGCCATTAACCTCTATAAAAATACCCCCGAAAAAGTGATGCCCCAGGCTCTCGTCATCTCTTTCGCTATCAGGATGCTCTACATGATTGAACACGTCCACAGCTGTGAGATCATTCACGGAGACATTAAGCCAGACAATTTCATACTGGGAAACAGGCAAGTGTGGACCTCTGAACAGGGTTCTTTCCTGAACATCTAGCAGCCCTTTGTCATTTGTGCTCATTTCCTGTCCTGAATTGTATTTAATCTAGGTTTTTGGAACAGAACGATGAAGATGGCGATTTGTCTACTGGTTTGGCACTTGTTGACCTGGGTCAGAGTATAGATATGAAACTTTTTCCAAAAGGAACTGCCCTTACAGCAAAATGTCAAACATCTGGCTTCCAGTGTACTGAGATGCTCAATAACAAACCATGGAACTACCTACCAGGTACGGACCTAAAGTAAGAGGTTTGGAAAATTTTCCTCTGTTGAACCTACCAGATTTTCCAAATGAATTTGGAATCTCGTTAGTTTGAACTGGTCTCTTGGACACAGTTGAAGAAAAGATGGGGGCCAGGAACGTGGCTTAGAAGTAGGGCACTTGCCCAGTAAGCATGAAGTCCTGGGTTGACTCTGTAGCATTCAAAGAGAGAGAAGGTAGTAAAGGAGAGATGGGACTTAAGGCTCAGGGGAAGGGAGGGATGAAATTCTGTTCCTGAAGAGTACACTTTTCTTATTATTCACAAGAAGGAAAGCAGATATGTTCTGAGTTTGACCCTAGGAAAGGTATTTAATGATCTGTGAACCCTTCAGAACAAAAGTCCGCCACATGGAGCCAGCTTGGATTGGGAGATAAAAACAGAGCAAATGGTTTTCTTTATGGCCATGGTTAATAGAGAGACCCACCCCACTGCCCCCAGGGGAATCAACTGCATGTCTTGCAAGTGGGCAGGTGGTTCTGACAGTGAGAGTGGCACAGAAACTCAGGTGCAGGACCTGATTCAAACAGTGTTAGAAATGGATCATTATTATCCTAAAAGGCTTCAGAAATTTCACCAAATTAGAATACAGATGACAAATATAAAGAATACTTAATAGGATAAATGTAAAGTTTTGAACCTGGATTAATAAAATCAGATGCCTGGTTACCAAGTTAGGACTGTGGCTTCCAGAAGCCGGTGATAGAGGGGAAAGGTCAGGAGTTAGGTCTAGTATATCAGACCACATGCTGTTCTGGCATCTCCTGGAGTGCAGGGGAAGGGGAGGAGTTCAGTCTGTTTTTTTCAGCCATCCAAAGGTCTTACAGTATATTCAGAGAGTAGCCATGGACTCCCCATGGAAGGATTAGCACTTTTCTTTCCTTGATGTGTCTTTATCTGGTTTGGGTATGAATGTGATACTGGCTTTATAGAATGAATTTGGAAACGTTCTGTCCCTTTCTGTTTCATAGAATAATTTGAGGAGCATTGGCATTAGTTCTTTAAAGGTCTGGTAGAATTGAGCTGAGAATCTGTCTAGTCCTGGACTTTTGTTTGTTGAAAGACTTTATTACTGCTCTTTGTCATCACAAGTTATTGGCGGGTTTAGGTTTTCTATATTCTCTTGATTCAGTTTTAGCAGATCATATTTGTCTAGAAATGTATTCATTTCTTCTAGGTTTTACAATTTATTGGAGTAGAAGTTTTCAAAATAGTCCCTAATGATCCACTAAATTTCTTGACATGTGTGGTGATTTCTCTTTTTTTATCTTTAATTTTGTGAATTTGTGTCCTCTCTCTTTTTTCTTTTGGTTCATTTGGCTAAGGGCATATCAATCTTGTTTATCTTTTCAGGGGACCAAATTTTTGTTTCATGGATCCTTTCTAAATTTTTTTTTTTTAATTCTCAAGTTAATTGATTTGGCTCTGATTTTAATTGTTTTCTCCTACACATTTTGGAATTGGTTCATTCTTATTTTTCAAGGGCTTTAAGATATATCATTAGGCTGGTTTTAAATTTTCCTCTTAGAACTGCCTTCATAGTATTCCACAGGTTGTTGTTTTATCACTATTCTTATTTAAGAATTTTTAATTTTTTTTTTTTTTGGTATTTTCTAAGAGGTGCTTTGTGACCTAAAATATGATCTACTTTGGAGGAGGTTCCATGAACCATGGTTAAAAATATTCATCTGATGTTGGATGAAATACTCTATAAATCTCTGTTCAGTCCATTTGATTTATAATATCTTACAGGTCCTAAGAGTCTATACTGAGTCTATGTCTTGATGACCTATCTAATGGTGAGAGAATTGTGTTGAGATCACCCAGGTGTTACTGTACTGGGGTCTTACTAAGGCTTTGAGTAGTATCTCTTTTATGTAATTAGTTGCACCCAATTTGGAGCATAAATATTTGTTACTGTTATATCTTCTTGCTGAATTGTCCCTTTACCAATATTGAACCTTCTTTGTCTCTTCTGATTAATTTTGGTTTGAAGTCTGCTTTGTCAGATATAGAGTAGCTACTCCTATTTATTTTCAGGCTTCATGCACATGGTATATCAATTTCGTTGTTTACTTTCAGCCTGTCTTTGCCTATAAGGTGTGTCTCTTCCAAACAACATAAAATTGAGTCTTGCTTTTTAATCCATTCTGCCAGCTATGTCTTTTAATTGAAGAGTTAAGACCATTTACATTCAATATTATTATAAAGAGATGTTTATTAATTCCTGCCATTTTGATTTGTTTATAATGTTTAATTTGATCCTGTTTCTCATTTGCTTAGAGCTACCCTTCCAATGAGATTTGTTTAATTGTGAGCTCTGGGGTTTGGTTATTCTGTGGAGTATTTGTATTACCAGTTTAGTAGTATTGAATTCTTGTAGTTTCTGCTTATCTTGGAAGGTTTGTATTTATCTTTCAATTTTGAGGGATAGTATTGCTGGTTCTAGCAATCTTGTTGACATTTAATTTCTTTCAGAACTTAGACCACATCATTCCAAGACTTTATGGCTTTTAGAGTTTGTTAAAAAATTAGAAGTGATTCTGATTGGCTTACCTCTAAATGTGACCTGATTTTTTTTTTCTTGAGACTTTTACAATTTTATCCTTGTTCTCTGTGTTAGTCATTTTAATTATATTATGGCATGGATAGGTTCTTTTTCAGTCATGTCTATTTGGGTTCTGAATGCCTCCTATATCTGGATGTCCATCTCATTCTCAAGGTTTGGAAATTTTTCTGTTATAATAATTTCCAAATTATTATATTAATAATAATATAATGATTTCCCTGAAAAGATTATCCATCCTATTAGCCTGATTCTCACAACCCTCTTCAATTCCAGTGATTCTTAAATTTGGTCTCTTAATGTTGTCTATTCTGAATGTCAGTATGTATTTTCTTTAACACTATCTGAATGTTCAAGACTAGCCACTTTGTCTTCCAGCTCTAAGAGTCTATCCTTAGAATTTTCTACTCTGTTAGAGAGATTTTTAGCTGGACAGTTTATTTGATTTATTATATCTTTATTTCTAAGATTTCTGTTTAGTTCTTTTTTATTTTTATTATCTCTCTTTGTTGAATTTCTCATTCATATCCTGTACTGATTTCCTTAATTCATTCTGTTTTTTCTGTGTTCTCTTGGAAGTCATTTTTATAATCATTCTTTTGAATTCTTTATCTGATATTTCATCCACTTCAGTATCTTTGGAGTAAGTCGCTGGTGAATTATGAACTTTAGGATGTATCATGTTATCTTGTTTTTTTCATTTTTCTTGTATTCCTGAGTTGGGTTTTTTACATCTGTTGGGGTGGATTTCTCTGCCACTCTTACATGTAGGCCTTTTTAGGGCTTAGTCTTTACTTGCCAAAGTGTCCTCAAGTTATCTAGACTGAGACACCCTTGTAGATGTGGTATCCACAGACTCTGTGTTAATTCTCTTTTTTGGTATAACAGTAGATGTCTGTAGTGGGACCTGAAGGACAACCCCTAGCCATTTCTATTCAGAGCCTGATCATTAGTTTGAGTTTTTATTTCTTCTATTCTTTGTGTTAAAGTATAGCTGATGTTTGTCATGTGCATGGAGCAAGATGTGCTGTCTTGTCGCTGAGTTGAGTTCAGCAGCAGAATCTCCACCCTGTGAACTTGTAGTGCCTTGTAGATTCCCAGCATCTCTCAGAATAGGGTAAAACAAACAATAGTAACAACTGATGCAAACAACAGACAGCATTAAAGTATATATCTGTTTCTGTTAAAATAAATATCTACTATGACATTTAATGTCAATTACCACAAAAAACAATGGTGTGGTCTATTGCCAAACAAATAAGTAGCCATGAGCTATATCTGGCAATAAAGCAAACAACAGGTGCCAATTATGTCATCCACAGCAGTAATCATTACAACAGCATTAATGGTGGGAAAAGAGTTATATAACCAATTAGTGCTAAATTTGGTAAAATACAGTTAATTAAGAGAAAAGAAAACATGATAGGAAGTTCAAAGTGTTTATAATTCAAAAAAGTGAACATAGGAAGAAGACAAGATATAGCAGGTGATGGTTTTAAGGAAGGAAGAGAAAGAAAACAAGAGAATTTGACTGTCAGCAGAAGAGAGAAAGAAACCAATGAAAAGAAAACAAAACCAAAATATACAAACCCCAAGCCCTAATCCTCAAAAGGCAAGGAAAAATAACATTAAAAACATGCTAAAAATGAGAAGAAAACAGAGAGAAAGAAATATGTGTGTATGTCCATGAACCAATCAGAACTCTCTCACATCAAGAACTCTCCCACACACACTCCCCAAAAAGAGAAAAGATTCTTAATTAAAAAAAAGAAGAAGAAGAAGAAATCATCTCCACTGAGGTGATCAAAATAGTCAACAAGAATGTGTGGTCACTACTGTGCCCACCCGTGTTTGTTTCTTCTTGGGCTATGACACAGGGGGCCAGCAGCGCCTGGGATTGTTAACTCCTTACACCTTTGGTGTTGCTCCTGAGCGGCTAGTTGGAGTGGCCTAGACTAAAGCTGGCTGAAGCCGTTCTCAGCTCCCTTCTCTCCAGCGGGAGGTAGGGAGCTGTGGGCTGGAGTCTGTCTGCACAGGCCCGGCACTCCAGGGGTGCTGCCGCACAGTTCTATGAGGGACCCAGTGGCTTAGATCTAACAGGGCCTCGGGGACTTTGTTTGGTAGTATTTGCTAATGCATGGCAGTTGCCCAGCTCTGTCAAGGGATCTGAATCTCAGGAGCCTCACAAAAATTCTACTCTTGAGGAAGGAGAGCCACCCTCCTTCACATACATACCCCCCACACACACACATTCTCTCTCTCTCTCTCTCTCTCTCTCTCTCTCTCTCTCTCTCTCTCTCTCTCTCTCTGTTTCTCGCCCATGAACGCGCCTGCCCAGGCTTAATCCCTCGGCGTCTTCACATACACCCGTTCTGAGTCCCGACCCTCCTCAGCTGGTCATGTGAGCACCAGACACACAGAGAAGATGAGTTCAGCTCTCCTTCGCTTTTCTGATGTGGATCCCCCTGGGTACAATCCTGGTGTCCCTTTCCCTCACATTCTGCTAGGAAGACCCTAGGCCTAGACCCTAGGTGGGCGCTCACCTGAGAGCGTGGCAGTGTTGGCGCTGCTCTCCCTGTTCAGCAGCGGGAACTGCAGCTGGAGGCTCAAGGCTCCCCGCCTCAGCTCCCCGTGGCTGTTTGAGAAACACAGAGCACTTTCCATCACCTCCGCATCAGCTCAGTGCAGGCTGCTTTTCTGATTTCAGGTTTTGTCACAGCACACTTCCCTGTTGTATTTCTCTGTGTTCTCCCTCCATCTGGTGAACCATCACCACTGCTGCCACCAGCTCAGCTCCAGTGCTATCTCTGTTCGGTGTACCTGAATTTCTGAGTCTCTTAGTCACTAGGACTGTCTGGCATTGAATTTTAGTGAAATCCCTCTTGCTCACCTCACTGAGAAGCAGCATTCCTGCTGCTTGAATCCCCAGCCACCAGAAATCAACTTTCAGAATTCTTCAAAGATAAACTCCTGTGACTTAGCTTGCTGCCTATGTTAGCACATGGTGATGGGATCACGTGTGCATCGCCATGAGTCATGGGACCTCGCTTTCTTGCCAGGTGGATTACTTTGGAGTGGCAGCCACAGTGTACTGCATGCTGCTGGGGACCTACATGAGGGTGAAGAACGAGGGAGGAGTCTGAAAGCCTGAAGGTCTTTTCAGAAGGTAGGTGTCTGTCGGCATCGGGCTACAGCGGGAAGAAAATAACTAGGGTAGTAACAGGTTCCATCTGGCAGAAAGAGATCCCTTAGGCAGTGTGGGCACAGCACAAGGCTGGCCCAGGGCAGGGAGTGGTCACAGGGCTTCCCACTTAGCCAGTAGCCCACAGAACCCCTGGGAGCTCCTGGTGGTGACAGGCATCCCGCCCAGGCAGGTGTCCCAGAGCCTCAGGGCTGTGCTTGCTTGTTTTCTTGTATGTGGAGATGCAAATAATACTCATCCTGCCTTCCTCAGATCTCTCCTGTAAGAAGCCAAGGAAATGCGTAGGAAGTATTGGTTACATGCTTGTTCCTTGTCCAGTTACACTTTCTTCTCTTAACTTTTTTGAGGTATATTTAAAACATACAGAAAAGTGAACTCATCTTCTGTGCATATATACCTTCTGGGAATAATTTCAACTGCGATTCCCCTGGCCTTCCCTACCCACTTCCAAAACAGAAAAAGAAAATTGGCAGTAATTTTATAAAATGCCTGTGCCATACATAGTGAAGCTTAGGTTCAATCCCTGGAGAAAACTTGGTAACTGTTATGTCTTATTCTGCATAATGAACCATTATATCTGACAAGTGCTTTATGCTTCCTCTTGGTCATAATGAAGGACCAGATGGTCATCCAGAAGGTCTCCACCTGGCCGCTTGTGTAAAGGAAAGCCTGAAGCCAGCCCTCTGCATGGCCCTGCTGCCATCTTTCTGTGCTCTGTAGCTCCTCTAGTTGACTTTAACCACTAGAGTAGCTGGAGCTCTTTAGTCAGCTCTCTCCTGAGTAGGATGGCCTGTCCACCTGGTCCTGGCACATGTGCAGTTGAGCTCCTTAGAACTACGTGTCCAGATCACAAGATGCTGACAGTATGGTAGACATAGGAGCCAAAAGCAAATGGATCTTTTTTTTAATGAGAAGAGGTAGCACTATGTTACCCAGACCACCCTCTAACTCATGATCCTCTTGCCTTAGGCTTCCCAGCCCCTGGGGTTCCATGCACTCACAACACCCAGCACAGATAGATTTCCTTTAAAAAATAAAATAGATTTTTTTTCACTGAAGAGTTATTGCTAAGACTGCTTATCTTAAATCTGTTTTGGGAGCCAGGTGTGTTGAGACAATTAATTGGAACTTTAATTTCTCTAATGTGGGATAGATTGGATGTGTCCACTCCTGATGGCCAAGTGCTCTTAGGTGAGAGTTCTGTTTCACTACCCACCTGCGGCAGTTAGGGCCAGAGCAGGCTGCGTTCCATCCGTGGCCGGTACTTTCTCTCTGCAGGCTTCCTCATCTGGACGTGTGGGATGAGTTTTTTCACACCATGTTGAATATCCCAGACTGCCATCACCTTCCACCTTTGGATTTGCTAAGGCAAAAGCTGAAGAGTCTGTTTCAACAGCACTATTCCAACAAAATCAAGACCCTGCGAAACAGGCTCATTGTGCTGCTTTTGGAATATAAGCGTTTGAGAAAATAAAATTAACTGTAGACACTTTCCCAGAAATCATTTTGTAAATACAATTCTCTTTCTTTGAACCTTGATGTTCTTCCAGATGTATTGTTGATATAAATGTTTGTTAAAAATAAAGTTCACGAAATACATCCATGTGACTTAATTTTTATTAAATTATCCAGCAGAATAGACAAAGTGGCAAGCCCTATGGGGCAGACCTGCTGGCCCTCTTGGCAGACAGACATTCATGTCCTTTATGGTGCATTTTTGTTTGCTATCTATGAATTATGCATTCTAATCCTATTACTTCAAAGTACCATCAATGGAAAAAATCTCAGATCTTGAAAAGAATTCTCATGAGCTGTATAGACCACTGGACCAACTTAGCCTTTCCTGGCCAGGACCTGGGAGGGCCTGTAACCCCGCTGGGCTTCCTCCACCCTCCCTTTGTGTCCTTAGCACCATGAAAAACAAATCTGAGGGGACACCATCCAGGAGCACAGGGGAATTGCTTCCTCCTACCCTTCTCAGCTCCCATGTCCCGGAGCATGACTCCCGTGACTCCGGAGGCAACCATGGCCCATTTTTTGTATGTGTGAATCTCTAAAATTGGTTCTATAAACTGCATTTTTTTTAATAGATCTAGCATCATTTTGCTTTTTTTCACTTAATATCTGATCAGGAATGTAACTGTAGAATGGCCTCATACTTTTTAGTGGCTGTGTGATATTTGATTGTGGCATATCTGTAGTATGGATTCCTAGAAGCAAAATTGCTGGGTCAAAGGTGACTGCACTTAAAATTTTGAATCTGTGTCTGCTGGTAGCCCCCCAAGGTTTTCCCCAGACTGTGAATGTCCTTTTCCCACCTTCCCTGACAGCACAGATGGGGCTCTGGCCTTTGCCAGTTGGCAGGTGAGAGACCATCCCTGCTGGCACTCTCGTTGTCATTTCTCTGATGGGTAGACCAAGTGTGTGTACATGTGTTATAGCACATGTGTGCTCTTCTGTGTTCTCTGTCCTCCACCCACTTTGCGCTCCGCTTGTTCGTTTATCTGAGTCCTTTGTATATGAGGCACACATATTTGTCCCAATGTGTCATCTCTCTGGACTAGTAAATATTTCTCCTGCTGTGAAGAATTTTTTAAAAAGTTTTGCTTTATACTCAGACTCATAGTCTTAAATGGCTTTTGACTTTGTCTTAAATGTTGTACTCAACTGAAAAACACAAAAATGTTTCTTTTTTTTTTTTAATTAGTACTAATTTGAGCATTTGGGACTAAACTTTTTTGGTTACTATTTAAGTCATATCATTTTCCCCCTATTTTTTCCAATTGGTAATTTGAATATATGAAGCCTACTGATTTCTACAAACAGGATTATCAATTAATTCTTTTGAAGTTTTCAAATAATCATCCTTATGAAAACAATTCTTATTTTATATTGTTCTAATTTTTGTTTGTGGTTTTCCTTGTCATTGATGATACCTTGAGAAAGAGGTCACTGGTGACACACACATCCTTGTCCCCTGTTCTAAGGGCAGCTTTTCCAGTGCATATCCATTCACTTCATGATACTGGCTTGAGGTAAGATGCTTTTGAGGTGCTGGGTATCTATCTGTTCTTTTTATAAGCAAATATGAAGTATATCATTACTTCACAGTTTTCTTGCCCATTTCCATCTATATTGACCCAGCTATACCTCATTCCCCTGCTGGAGCGGGTTGTTATTTATTTAACCAATCTCCAATTTAGAGACACTTAGTTGGTTTCACAGTTTTTTACTACAAAACAGTGAGTGTGAGTGCCACTATATCTGTAGGATAAATTGCTAGGTTAGGGACCCCAAAATGCAATTATATTTTGAAAATAAAGATTGTAACCTACATGACCAGTTACACACATACACATACCAAACTTGGAAACTGAAAATGATCCAGGCTCAGACCTCAGCAGGGAAACCAATACCAAACTTCCTCTTGAAGTGTCTAAACAACTGAGCATCGGTAAAGCCAGATTGACAAGATTTTGTTCCTTTTGAAAATGGCTGTTTTCAAAGGAAACCAAGACTGAACAGCTAGAAACTGCACGTGTTCATCTGTGGGAGACAACTGCAGGGGCCTTAGGCCCTGGGTGGCATGGCCAGTGTCATTGCCAGCCCATATTCTATTCCTGGCTCTTTAACTTGGATCACACTCAGAAACATCCCCATGTGACACCAACAGCGTGTCTGCTGTTGCCTGTCTGGTCTGTGATCTAATCCAAGGGCTTCCTTTAAATTAAACTTCTCAATCTGATTTCCTAGCAACGGCTTGTCCCCAGGGTGGGACAAATCTCAACAGAGCTAGTTATTTTAATCATTTCAGTTAGTAGGTATTGTTTTGCTTTTTGTACATATGCCTGGTACAACAAAAAACCTTCCTTTAGTTGTAATCAGTGGTCTGGATTTTATGTAGCTAATCAGCACCAGGGAAGAAGCCCTGAGTCCAGAGGGCACCTGAGAGGAAAGTGACAGGTCCGTGCAGGGAGGGCACAGAGTTCTGGCTCACTCCACTGCAGGTATCCCTGCAGGACAGAGCTGGCTGGGGTGCGTTCACCTGAGTCTCGGCCCCAGCTCCTCCTGAGTGTGCAAACCTTGGCTGGACCCAGCTCCTGGTCCAGAGTGAGACCTTTCTCGGGCCCAGGTATTTCCTAGTCATTCTTGAGCCCTGCTCCACATTCGAGTTCCAGCTAAGAAACTAGACTCTCTACTCAGGGGATACAGAGACTCCTGCTTGAGCACCTTCCTGGCTGGCTTTAATCTGATCTAAGGCAATGGTCCTAACATTCATTCTCCCCAAAGAAAAGCCCAAGGGTGGCCTGTGACTCTCGAAAGTAGAGCTGCTGGATAGCCAGGCATGGTTACATGACACGGCAAACCTGGAAAGCCTCCGTGCAACCTTCTCTGCGCTGATCCAAGGAGCCTGCGTCCTTGGTCCTCCTCTCCCGTCCTTCAAGTCCGTGCATCTCTCCCATTTGTTTCATTCTGGAATGTTCAGACTAACCCATCTCTGGGTTAGTTAGGCTATGGCAGGCTAAGCTGCTGTAACACAGGAAACCCTGTGGGGACACTCACTTGATGATGAGGATGACCACCATGACATGGAACAGGATGCAGTACAGTTTCACCACCTGATGGGTCACCAGGGCAAAGCCGCCTGCAATGAGCGGGCAGCTAAGGAAGCAGCGCTCGAAAACTGCGGGTGCCTGAGCTCAGGGTGCCCTCCTGCACCCCAAGGTCACTAAGCGGGACACACCGCCCCGGGGCCAGGCGCCCAGACCACCAGCTCCCAAAAAAGACAATCATGCCACTGGTTCACCACCATGAGCTCCTCCAGCACCATGGAGGAAGCGGCCAGATCACTGAAGCTGTTCTTGCAGTGCCTGTCCCAGCCAATGCCACAAGGGCAGGTCGCCACACACCAGTGCATCAGTGAAACTTGGGTCAAAGGACCGGATTCTGTCACAGAACAATTCCATCCTGATGACAGCAAACGCATAGTAGACCACCTAGGGTGGGAGGCGCAGGACACCAGGGGTCACCCAAAGTCGCAGAACCAAGGGGCATGGAGCACTAGATGCACCCAAGGTCCCACAGAAGGGCAGCAGTGTTCACAAGGATTGTGGCCTCTCCAGCCCAGAGCCACGCAGCTTAGGGGAGTGAGTGGGAAGGAATCGCTGCTCGGCCGGTCCCCCAGAGAAGCTTGGGTAGTTGGTGGAGAGATTAAGGCACAGCTAGGTGGACCCCCCTGGACCTCCCAGGACATTTACCAAGTCAGAAACTAAGCTGCTGGCAAGGCAGCAGGGGGATAAATACCCACTAACAGAGGTTAGTCCCCTAGTGAAGGAGAACTGAAGTTGGATCTTTACCTGTTCTTTATGCCAAAATTAACTGCAAAGGTACCAAAACAAACAAAAACCAACCCATAAAGGTAACAGGGTGGAAAGTGGGGCAGGAAAAGGGCTTCCTAAGCATGCTGTGAAACCTAGAAACTATTAAAAGATCAACAAGTCTGACTATATAATAAATTTAAACTTGTGAATAGCCGCATACCACCTCCCCCCCAAAAAAGACTGTGGGGAGAGGGGAAAGTGACAGATAAGGAAAAGTCATTGTCTTATGCATAGATTACCACAGACCTGTCTCCTTAATAGGCCAAAGAGTCCTACAAATCATATCAAAAGTAAAAGTACCAGCTGGGCCTGCGGGCACACGACTAAAATCCCAGAAGCTCAGGAGGCTGAAGCAGGAGGATTCCAAGTTCAAAGCCAGTCTCAGCAATTTAGCGAGGCCTGAGCAACTTAGCAAGACCCTGTCTCAAAATAAAATATGAAAAGGCTGAGGATGTGACTTCATTATTAAGCACCCCTGGGATCCCTGGTACCAAAAACAATAACGCTAATAATAAAAGTGAAGGTAATAGAGAAATAGAACCACTGATGTTACTGGAAATATGCATAAATGGCCAAAATCACATGGAAAAGATGCTCAGTCTCATGAGCAACTAAAGCAATGCATGTCAAGACCGCATGGTGCTATTTTCTCATCTATCAGATCTAGGGAGAATGGAAACAGTGAATAAATCCATCTGTGAGCAGAGAAACATACATCACACATGTCATTTGGAATCCATGCTAGAGCATGTTTGTGAAAGCAAGTTGTCACTATCAATCCAAATCATGAACCCATTTACCTTTGCTCATCTCTAGAAGAGCACCCAACACTCACACTCGTGTGAGGACACAAAGATGCATGCCCAAGGATGGCCTTACCACATGGTCTGTGAAGGCGAAAGGCAAGCCCACCCACTGGTCAGTGGTGTTCTAGAGTCTTCTATTTTGGGGACAATGAACTGGGGGTGTGCACCACACACCAGCACACGTGGAAGGGTTTAGGAAGAACGACGAGCTTTGACGGCTGCCTCTGGGAAGTGGCATCCCAGAGCTGGGAATGGGGGACCTACAGCTGACTTTCCATTCTCCTAGGCTAATAGACCTGCCGTTAGACAGAAAAAGAAAAGCAAATGCCCTTCTTCTGCAGTGTGCACCCCTTCAGGCTCCCTCAACAGCTCTAAACAAGAGGCCCTCAGTCCCAAATGGCCTCTTATGACCTTGTTCTCACCAGCACCAAACAAGAGAAGTAGGAGGGGGCTGGGGATGTGGCTCAAGCGGTAGCGTGCTCACCTGGCATGTGCGAGGCACTGGGTTCAATCCTCAGCACCACATAAAATTAAAATAAAAGATGTGTCTGCCGAAAACTAAAAAATAAATATTAAAAAATTCTCTCTCTCTCTCTCAAAAAAAAAAAAAAAAAGAGAGAAGTACGGGGCTCCCTCCACAAGCAGAACACAGGGTCTCAGCCTGGGGCGGGGGCAGAGCCATGAGCTGGAAGGACCCCATGTCCCTGTGAGCCCTCTGCTGGCTAAGAATATCCCCCTGGGCCTAAGACTATCCCCTGGGCCAGGGATGAGGAAGACATTGCCTGGGTCAGCCCGATGGACGGCTGGCATTCCACATAGCAGCCAGGAAGTGCGCCCAGTGCTTCTAGAAACTTGGTATTCTGTAAGACTGGCCGCTGGAGACCCATACCACTCACTGACTTATTCTTCCTACTGGAGTCTAATACTCCTATGCCTTGAGGCTTAGAGTGATTTCACATGGAATAGCAAAGGAGGGCATGAAGGCAAGTCCACCAAATGTGATCATCGTGGGCCAGCGCTGATCAGAGTGATCACCATCACCCGGAAACTAGGAGCTAACCGAGTTCCTGGCAGGAGGCAAAGGAGAAGGAGGAGAACAAAACTGGTGCCAGGCCAGCCCGTTTTCTGTAAAGCCCCTCCCTAGTCCTGCAGCTGTCCACATGGTGGCCCTGGCCAGTAGCAGAAGCCAGCCTCACAGAATGGGTGTCACGAGCAGCTTCCCGCAGCAATAATAACCTAGAACTCCAGTGAGACTCAGGTGGACGAGGAATAGAGAGCTGCTTGGCCTCATCTGCTTTTCTCCACCAAAGTTGACCCCATTTAAAGCTGTCCTGGAGGAGCAGGCCAGTCCTGGACGGAGGTGGCTGCCAGGCATCCCCGGAAGGGCAGCTGCCCTAAATCAAAAAGTGTGGCTGGGCCAGGTGTGCTGGTGCAGGCCTGGAATCCCAGCTACTCAGGAGGCTGAGGCAGGAGGATCACAAGTTTGAGGCCAGCCTGGGCAATTTAGAAAGCCCCTTACTGAAATGTTATTAAAAATCGCATTTTAGGGCTGGGGTTGGGGCTCAGTGGTAGAGTGCTTGCCTAGCACACATGAGGCACTGGGTTCGTTCCCAGAACCTGATAAAAAATACTAAATACTAAATATTGTCCTTCTACAACTAAGAAAAAGGTTTTAAAAATAGCATTTTTTAAAAGGGGGTGTGGATGTAACTCAGTCTAACATGTGTAGGGCTCTGGGTTCCACCCCCAGTATAAAAAATAATAATAATAACTGAGGTTGGGGTTTATCTAGGGCTTTGGGGTCCAACTCCTGGGTATGCACCTTGGTTGTGCATCACTGGAAGAGTGACTTAACTTCTCTATGCTTCAACTCACCACCTATAAAGTAGGGATAGAGAAAGTTCCTACATCAAGGATTGTGGGTGGGATTTAATAAGGAATGGTTAACACACTTGGGTTAGCATTAGCCACCAGCAGGACGACTCTCACGCTGTCACATGCAGGGCGAGGCTCAGGGATGAAAGTGGCTCACACGTCCCCAGGGAGCTGACGGCCGAGTGCTCTTAACCCAGCCTCTGGCTCCTGCTGTGGGGAGGACCTGGGTGGGAGGCCAAGGCAGGCAGGAGATGGAAGGGTAGAGGGCAGCCCCGAGTCACGGCCCAGTGTTGGAGAGATGACCAGGTAAGAATCTGGTGTAATGGACTCCTACACGCGAAATCCCTAAAATACTGCATGGCTAGACACACACAAAGGCACCATCCCTCTCAAGAGCATTGGATATAAGTGTGTGTGTGTGTGTGTGTGTGTGTGTGTGTGTGTGTGTGTGTGTGTACACATAGAGACATATATTTCCTCCCAGTGTTGGGGATTGAACCCAGGGCTCCACACACCAGATTAGTGCTCTATCACTGAACCACATCTCCAACCTGAATACGGAACACTTTTAATAATTTTCTGGTGTCCCCCTTCCTGGCCCCCAAATCTCCACAGTGCAGGGTGGATTTTCAACAGAGAACTGAGTAAGCACCTGATCCTCCGTGAAGCCTAGAGCTGGAGGCACTGACCTGACTGAATGGTGGCATCAGCCACCGTGGCCATCAGGCTGCGATGATGATCAGCGTGTCAAACCTAATGGCAAAAGCAAAGTCCATTAAGAATCAAGTGAGAGGCATGTCAAGCTCAGGCTCTGATGGGTCCCCAGAAAACTAAACCAACAGCTTATGTGAGATAACTAGCCAGTGTTGAAATTCATTTCTGGAACTTTTAGGTCACTGCATGGGAAGCAAGAAACACTAGGCTTGAACCATCCCATGATCATCCATTGGCTGCTCTGAGTCACCCGCAGAGATGCAGGAATCACTAACCCACATCACTTCGCCTTCCACAAAAGTCTATACTGGTGAAGAACATTTTTATTTTTCTATTTTTTGGGCACCAGAAATTGAACCAGGGGGTGCTTTACCACTGAGCCACATCCTCAGCCTTTTTTTTTTCTCCATATTAGAGACAGGGTCTCGCTGAGTTTCTTAGGGCCTTGCTAAGTTGCTGAGGTTGGCTTTAAACTCACCATCCTCCTGCCTCGGCTTCTCAAGACACTGGGACCACAGGCGTGCACCACTGTGCCCATCCGGTGAAGAATACTTGCAGAATGCACAGTAGGTCTTTCCTGGTATTAATTTTACTATGTGCATTACGACTTAATGGAAGTAGAATTCATCATGTCATGACTTTCCTGACAGTGGTGCTAAAGGAGAAGAAAACACCCACCAGGTCCCCCCCAGCCACGTGCACTTCAGGAGAAGTTTCCTGGCACTAAGAGCAGTGGTCACAGGGGTCAGATCCCGCCTAGCTGTGCACCACCAAAGTCAGCCTGCGGCTTGCATCTCTGCCCTGCAGAGCTCGACACACAGCAGCTCAAGACGCACCGGCTGGCACACAGCACCAGGGCCGAGGGTGGAGACAAGCGGCCTGGAGAAGGGAAGGCTCGTGGGAGACATGTCCACCGCCCAGGGAAGGGCTGGCCAACAGCCTGCTGGCCAGCCACATAGGCTGAGTTTCTGACAGTGAAGTTAGGGAGTGGGCCAAGGAAGCTGCCAAAGGAATTGCCTCCTTGGCCATGATGTTCTAGGATGCCTGGCCTTCATCCCTCGTCTCATGACCTGAACGCCTAAGAGCCCTGTCCCTCCAGTGATAAGTGACAGAGGTGGAAGGAGCATCCTTTGCTATTCATCACAAGCCCTTTTTCAACCCCACCTGAGCTTAATGAGGTCGCCCTGGGAAAGCCCCTCAGGATGGGGATGTGAATCCACAGGGGAACCTACCAGGGGATCAGAGAGCTAGAACTTCCAGCCCTACCCCCATCCGTGCCCCCTACCTCTGGGGAGGGCAGAGGGGCTGAAGATTGGGTCGATGACCAATGGCCAATGTGTAATCCGTCATGCACACATAACGAAGCCTCCACAAAAAAAAAAAAAACAATAGTGTTGGGGGAGCTTCTGGGTTACTGAGGGGCATGGAAGGGCGCACCTGGAGAGGGTATGGGAGCTGCGCACCCTTTTTCCTGCACCCTGTACCTCTCAGTCTGGCTGACCTGAGCTGTACCCTTGTACAACAACCAGAAATCTAGTAACCGAAGTGTTTTTCTGGTCACCTCTGATTTATAGGCGATCAGTCAGCAGCACAGGTGTTAATGTGGACATGCAGTTGGTGTCTGGAGAGAGGACAGTCTTGAGGACTGTCCTCAGTCTTGGCTCAGCCCTCAACCTGTGGTATTTGATGCTAACTGTGGACAAATTGTGTCCAGATTTAATTGAATTGCAGGACACAAAATTGACGACCAGAGAGTTGGACAGTTGGTAGGTGTGAGAAAAAATAACACACACTTGGTGTCAGAAGTATTGTGAGTGACCATAGGTGGGATAGGGGTGGATCACCAGGTTGGACAGGGCAGAGTGGGGGGAAGGGAGGGGCTGGGAATGGGAAAGACAGTAGAAGGAATCAGACGTAACTTTCCTAAGTTCATATATGCATACACGACCAGTGGAACTCCATACCACCAAGTTCAACCACAAGAATGGGAGATTATGCTCCATGTATGTATAGGTCCAAATACACTGTACTGTCATTTATAACTAAAAAGAACAAAAATTTTTTTAAAAAAAGAAGTATTGTGAGAAAGTAGAGAAAAACATTGGGCTTCCTTCTTTTAAAGATCCTTCCCAGCTCCAGGATGTCAAGGTCTGTGGTTCTCATTTTAATTAGACAGTTCAAATTGACTTTGGGAAGTTCGGCCTTTACCCACACAGAGGGTTCCCCTCCAAGAGCTCGTTATAAGATGCCTCTACACAGGTGGAGCTTGGAGACCTGCAGCCATGTCTCTGAACTGTGACAGGAAGTCCCCTGTCCCCTCCCTAGGACACACACTCACCAGTTCCAGAACTGCTTCCTTTCAAAATAGGCTCTGGGCTCATGCGTGTAGAACTTCAGGAGGATCTCAAGAACTACAGAGAAAGGAAAAGCCACTCGGCTAGGAGATGAAGGGGTTCTTCTCATCCAGGGCAATTAACATGGCGTTGATTAGAATGACGACATCATAAACCCAGACAAAGATCCTGCCTTGGGGAGAGAGAGAGACCCTGTCACCCCGCATTTCAGCGAAACGAGTGCGATCCTCTTTAGGGCCCTACCGGAGAGACTTTATTTCTCAGCATCCCCAACACACACCACTCTTCACCCAGGAAGGTTCTAGCAGAGCTGGAATTCATCTGCCTCTGCTGACCCTGGTGCAGCCTTCCTTTCCCAAGAGGAACCAAGGAGGGAGAGAGGTGCAGCTTCCCCAGGCTCCCCTAGGGGGCAGCACCTGGGTCAGATGAAAGCTGAGGCAGAATCAGGGGGCAGGGAGGTGGTTAGGGTTCGGTCCAGGATGTCCCCAGGAAAAATCGCAGCCTTAAATAAGAGAGCTTCAGAAAACCTACTCCCCATGCACACCTTCCACGTGACCCGCTGGTCTAGCTTCCTAAGTTTGGAGACAAAGTGGGTGAACAAGCCAGCCTGCCAGCCCCGCTTCAGCTCCCCCTTCCAGCTCCTGCACAGCTGCCCCAGGTGTTCAGGTGCCCCAGGGAGCCTGCCATACGCACAGGTAGGGGACAGCATGGAGAGGCCACCCTAGTGTCCTCCCCTGTGAGGAGCACTTCTGTGATTCAAGGTTGGAATTGACAGAAAAGAGTCTCCGTGTAAAGATCTTTGATAAATTCCAAATTCAGGCAGCTAACAGGGACATTCACCTGTCTCAGGGGCTTTGGAGCCATTTGTTTTTAAGAAACATTAAATGTAAAGAAAACAAGAGGCCACTATGGCTGAGAATAGGCCGCACACGTTAAAAGTAAGGCCTTAAACCAGGATAAATGGCTCTTTCCAGAGGCCTTCGGCTAGAAAATTAAGGGATACACAGTCCTCCTTTAGCAGTTATCCCAACAAAGCTGACTCATCAGTCCTGACCATAATTCACAGAATCAAAGTGCCAGGTTTGTGTCAACTTCGTGTTTATGCTGGTGGGGCCAGGACCTCCTGAATTCAGAGAGGGGTCAGCTTCCCTGGCTCAGGGGAAGGTTGTGGTTGCATGTTGCCTAATGCAAGTTATTGAGTTGAAGTTGCATTTGTTAATTCTAAAATATGGAAGGAAGTATGGTGTTTGGTCCACTTGAGGATTCGCTCAATAGAGTATCAGACTTTGTTTCTTTTTTGTGGCACTGTGGAAATGTGAATGAGAACAAGTTGGTGACATCTTTCAGGTGGAAGCATTATCTGAGGACGCACTCATCAAGTTGGCCAAGAAGCCATTTTGTGAAGCCCCTGTTGTCTCAAGGCTTTTGACGATGAATTCATGTGTGGAGACGGTAATTCTTCATGGACCTTTGCATTTGGTGAGTCACGGAACATATCTGAGTAGATAATAATTTACCAACATGTTCACAATAATCTCACATATTATGCATAACAGGTCATGGCTGGGTAAATATTACCATTTCCTTATTTGCTTTTAAGAAAAGTAATAATGACATTATATTTTCTCCTTTTTTTGCCTTGAAGTATGTCAGTGTCTTAACCAAGCATGATTGTTGGTAGGTAGGCTAGCAAGAACTTGAACTCAAGGATTTTACTGTCATGTAAATCTATTGTTTTTCATTGATTTCTATTAATATATCCAGGTTGGCATCCATTACCTTTTAAGCATTTCACTTTCCCAATTGTGGGCACCCTGACAGCCCTCAACCTTCTGTAAGCACAGACAACTCTATAAGGAACCTGAGGATAAATTTCCCTGTGCATGTCCCCTTGTGAAACTGCTTAAGCACCACCTGGTTTACACACAGGTGGCATTTCTAGATCAAAGTGTGCATGTTTACTTCTTTGACTAAGCACTGCCAGGTGGCTCTTCTGAATAGCTCTACCTGTGGCCAGGATTGTATTATCTAGCTTTCTAACTTTTGCATGTGGAGTAGATACATAGTGGGAGCACACTGTTTTTGTTGGTATTTTTCTTGGTATCTATTCTGATGCTTTTCACTGGGGGATTTTCTCCTGTGAAAATGGGCTTCCTCTGGATGCCTCTGCCCGTTCCTCTACTTGACCTTATTTTCTTCTTTTTAAAAATTTTTCAATGTGACTTTTTAATTTTAGTTTTATTAAAGACATTGTCCCTTGCTTGCCTAGTCTATACCTAAACACTAATCCTTGCTCCAAGGCCCAGCTTGCTCTCAGCTGCCCTGGGAGGGGAACGGTCTTTGGTGATAGCCAAGAGACACCCCTATAGGGGGCACAAGTGCTCTGGCCCTCTGGTGTCTTGTCAGCAGTGCTTCCCATGCTCACAGAGGGTTTCAGACATTATAAAATTGAATGGGTTCATTCAGAAATTACAAGTTCTATTGAAAGATATTGCATGAGCCAAATAAAACCTATTTCTAGGCATCCTGGTGAAGACAAGGTTTTATCTTTATGTCTATGTTTTATTCTATGTTTTGTTGTTGTTGTTAGAATGAAATTCATATGTTGCCAGACCATTCTAGCAGATGTGTAACTAGATGCCATTTAAATTATCCACTTTTAAATGGTAGACATTTTTTTAATGAACACTGCCCGTCTGCACCTTTTTTAAAAACAGGACTGGGCTGAGAAGCCCAAATACCAATGGTTAGCTGGAACATATTTTTCATTTGGCCTGTCAGTATTCCCTGAGGTCATCTGTGCAATCAGCTTCGTTACTCCTGCTCCCTCACTGGATTTCATAGAAACCATATGCTATGTATGAATCAGAGACACCAATCCCTGATTAGATGCTACCCTACTTTCCAGAAAAGACTGGGCACACCATGAGTTGCACAATGATGGGACCAGGGTCCAAAGGCTGCTGAGAGGGAAGGACTGGTTGTGAATGCATTTTTGAAGGCTCCAAGCTGGAACTCTAGAGGCACCAAGCAGGGCAGATGCTGGTGGGGGTATTTGGGTAGTTGTTGGTGAACACCTGCGCACCTGAGATGAGTAGGCATGGAGGAGAAATCAGAAGCCCATAGGGCTTTTGAAAGTGGTCTTATGTGAAAAGAGGCTCAGGTATGGGCACAGGAAATGACATCATTGCCTTGACAATGGATCAAACAGAACATGGAACCCTGGTATCCAGGCACCCACTTCACTGACCAAGCCATCCGAGCTCATTTGGTTGGAGAAACTGGAGTGAGAAGGATGTTCCCCTGTCCTTGCAAACAATGCCGAGCCTCAGGCTCCCAGGAATCTCAGGGGGGCCAACTAGCCCTTTTGTGGATGCACTGGGTGAGGCTTCATCTTAGACGCCAGAGCCTCTGGCGATTGTCGCAGAGGAGCTCAAGAGTAACAGTGAGTAGCACAGGGCAGGTGAGCCCAGCAGGCCCTCTAGTCTGATCCCTGATGAATGGCCCAGGACTCCTATTCTGACTGTGTGTGTGTGTGTGTGTTTGTGTGTGTGTGTTTGTGTTTGTTTGTGTGTGTGTGTGTGTTTGTACTGATGGGAACTGTCCCATTGTGCTTTCACTCTAGTGTATTGGCACAAGTCATTTTTCTGTTTGTCACCATTTCCATTTTGAACCCACCATTCTTGGTCCCAACCCAGGGTGAAAATGATGAGAACACGGAGGAGCCCTTCAGGGTACAGAGCCTTGAACCTTACAGGCAGGACCAGCTTAGGAATGAGCTCCTGCCTGTCATTTGTGGGAGGAACCTACATTTCAGCAGCAACATGGGGTTAATCTCCTGGGATTCCATCCCCACCCAGCAGGTGCTGGATCTCTTGTTCCCAAGGTAAGCCCCAGACCACCAAGCCAAAGTGTGTAGCCCCCTCATGCCTGGGTCTTGGGGCTGCCATGTACCTCTCAGGGACCCAAAGGTTTGTGATACCTAATAGATAGAGGACCACACTCATAGTGGAATGTCAGCCCCGAATGGGACGAGTCCTGGAGGTGCTTGCCACAGCCTTGCAAGGGGAGTGAACTTCCCCTCTCAGGCAGAGAAAGCATCCAGACTCCAGCTGATCCACAGAGGTCCGTGGAGCAATCCCCACACATTGGGCACCACAGCTCAATGGTGTGCACTGAGCTCATTCCCAGGTGGACTCAGCGAGGCCAGGTGGCCTTTCTGGTTGATGTTGGCTTCGGGAAGAACGTAGATCTGTGCCAGAGGCGTCTCAAAACTCAGGCCTTGGGAAAAGCACTTTTGGGTTAATAAAGACATGTTAGTTTCCATAGTGGGACAGAGCGTCCTAGCTGGGACATAGCTGGACAGGGGCTTTGGACATGGCAGCTCCCACCCCCAGAGATATGTGGGAATCAGCAGTTTGGGCTCATTCACTGATGAACATGGAGAAAGCACCCACTGTGTGAAGACACGTTTCCAGTCACATTTCATAATTCAGTGAAAAATGGGGTGCAAATGACTGCCATTGTGTCCCTTTTCATGGGGGTCAGCCTAAAACCACAGGTGCCATGAGTACATATCCTACCTGTGACTGCATCCCTGACTCCATGGGGCATAACTGCATGTTGTCCTCTTCAGTGACTGTGGTGGACCCCTGGACCAACTTCAACATGGAATGGGCTTGGGGTCAAGAGGGTGGGCTCCTGTTTCCAGAATAGGGACCTGCAAGGTGATTTGACTTGGGAAGGCTGAGGAAAGACTGCTCTCCCCAATTCTGTGTTCTGCCTGCAGTGTAAGGTGTGGGGCTTCAACAGTAGGAGGGGTAAGGCAGGGAGTTGTAGGTAGCCATGGTCCTCTGGGGAAGCCCCTGGGACAATGGATCCCCCCACACTACACCTCCCTGTCCTCCCCCAGGGCCACAGAGATGTGGTCTGCACTCATGGGAAAAGAGAGGTCCACCGCTACTCAGGGGGACTCAGTGAGAGCTCACAGAGAATGAGGTAGCATTGCAGCCCTCGCCAGGGGAGGAGGTGTCTCTTGAGCCCTGAGAAGAGTGGGCAGGAGGACAGACACTCCCGGAAGGTGCATTCCAGGTTGGAGAGCACGTAGCCAAGAGGAAGAAGAGTGTCAGGCATGCCCAGAGGAGGGGAGAGCTGGTCATATCATAAATCTAACGCTCCTTCGTTGAAGGTTCTTTGCCTGTGGCAACCTGTCCTGTCCCTGCCTGTACAGCCACTGTGTCTGGTCTGAGGTGGACTGGTGTGTTCAGAACCAGGGACGGTTCAGAAGTGTAGGGTCAGAGATTTTCTCTGGAGGCCATGTCGAAGGCAAGGCCAGGGTTTTGCTGACTCCACACCTGCCTCCCCACAGTGCCTCACCTTCCTTCCTGGGGACCTGGATTAACTTCTACACCGAGGCTTCCCATCAGCCTCCAGGCTCTCTGAGTCTGCAGCAGCTGCTGCCATATATGTTGCTCTTGCTGGTTGGTTTGTACCTGGAGCATCAAGCATACCACCTCCTGGCCGCAACTGAAGATGGCATATCAAGCCAGGCAGAGCCTGAGAGCCAGGCGGACTGTGGTGAGTACCTAAGGGTATATGAGGAAAGGTCCGACTGTTGTCCCACTGCAGGGAGTCTGTATGCCTGGTGTTGGGCCGGAAATTAGGATAAGCCTTTGTCCATTCAGGAAGTGACCCCAGTCTGCAAAGAGGTCCTATGTGGGCTAAGGGCCTGAGTTCTTCCTGGCAGCAGGGTTATTGTCTGTCTGTGTGAAGGTCAGGGCAAGGCAGTCATGTTGGCATCTTTTCTCCTCTAGCTACAAGCTCAGTTCCTGTCACGGCTCCTCAGTCAACCCCAGAGCCAGAGCCTTCTCCCAGGGAAGGGGCAGAGCCGGAGTCCAGGACATCAGGGGTCTCTACTCGGTCCTCCCCAAGGCCCCAGTACAACAGGCGGGTGAGAGGCAGGTGCCTTATTCACGTCTACCTGGAAAAGGAAAGGACAACACAGTATAGGAGCATCCTGGTGAGTCTTCGAGCAGGGGAGTCTCCTGGGAGCCCACACTGGGGAAGACCGAGTCCACAGCAAACACCTTGGACTAGGTCTGTCTTCTTTAACTGGAGCTTCTGGAAGGTTAGGAAGGAGAGCAGAAAGTGAGCAAGAGAGAGGCGGGAGAGCAGCAGCATGCCAGGTCTGGGTGCGAGTGGGCCTGCGTGTTTTGGGGTGTGCAGGTCAGAAGTGCAGGAGTGAGTGCTGGGTTCAGAGGAGGTCAGAGAAATATCGAGGGTACAGGCCATCCTCTACTGACCTTGGTATTGAGGAGGAGTATATTGAACCGTGGAGGTTGAAGCAGAGGAGTTGGCAGTCATTTTCTTGTGTGTGGGAGGGGATATGTTGCTGGTTGAAGGGAAGGGAGCCATTGTAGAATGATTAGGGTGGGTAGGTGTGGGTCACAGACAACTGGGGGCCTTGGAGGGGCCCATTAGTGTCCTAGTTTGCATGTATGTGAATAGAGATTTAGCGGCTCTCTCTGCAGAATTTTCCTGGGTGTGGAGTATCCATCATGAGACTCTGGTGTCCACCTCCAGGGGAGCCATGTTGAACCACTGCACCTGCTGGGTCCGAACCTCCTGACACCCTAGCAAGCACTGACACTCTCGAGCCCAGCAGCTTCCATGCCTATCATTAAAGAGTCCTAGTGTGTGTTGTGCCCTGGCTGTCAGGACCAAAGCACCTAGGGTTTGTGCCTGGTCCACACAAAAATGCAGCTGCATCCCAGACCAGAGCAGGGATATGGAAGTCCACTGGACCATTCCTCCCATCTTGATGGGACTAGAGTGTGTCTGTACAAAGCCTTTTGATCCTTATTCCCTTGTCCCTGTAGGGCATAGCAGGTTGAAGCAAACTCTTGTACCAAGATTGGACTAGAGGCTCATAGAAAGACTCCACATGATCACATGAAGGCCTCAGGTAGCAGGGTATCAAGATGGTGCCCTTGTATTGAGAGCTCACTTGTCTCTGATTGTCCTTGAGCACTGTCCTCTGGGTAGCTCCTCCCAAATTCCCTCTCTGATGAGCTTTCTCCAACCCTGCTCAGGTGACCTGCCAGGACAGGGCTCCAGTCATCATCCGCAGGGCCTTAGATGCACACTTGCTCCAGCAGGAGGACCCAGAAAACTACGAGCTTCTGCAAATTGTTTCGAACCATCAGAGTAAGTGGAACCATCAGAGGGTAGGGAGCAGTGAGTCACAGTGGGCTCAGGATAACTGGGAGCCAAAACACAGTGTGCACTGATTCAATGCCCAGGAAGAGTATGGTGGGACTTGTGCACAAAACAAAGTGTAATGATGGGGCATAAACCTGCAGGTTCCTCATGTTCCCCAGGGGCTGTGGACCTGCCTATCATGTGTTCTTTCCTTGGCCTGAGGAGGCATTGCAAAGCTATTATCCACAAGGGGCCAAGAAGACAGGCTTCTTTGTCTTGTGTCAAAGAAGACAGACAACCACAGGGTGCCTACTTTGGCGACCTTTCCTGACCTAGATGAGTACATGAGAAAAGCAGTTCAATGAAGAATCGTTTCTGGCTTCCAATCTTTCTATTCATTGCAAACTGAGTCCACTTAGGACCAGAGGCCATTTCTAGAGAGAAGTATGTGGTAGAATAGAACCCTTCACAGCTTGTAAAACCTTCTTGGAGAGAGAGGGGGGGGGAGAGGGAGGGAAAAAGGAGGAGGAGGGAGGAGGAGGAGGAGGAGGACGAGGAGGAGGAGGATGAGGAGGAGGAGAAGGAGGAGTAGAAAAATGAAAATAAGTTGAAGGAGGAGACCATGAATAAGAAGGTCAAGATGACTTTAAGAAGAAGCATGAGGAGAAGATGAAGAAGAACAAGAACAAGAAGGAGAAACACAAGCCGAACAAGAAGTATAACAATAAATTGATTAAAAATGTGAATGAGAATTATACTCATGAGGAGGAAATGCAGAAGTGGGGAACTCAAGAGAAATATATATCTCTGGATGGCACAGCCCTGCTGTGGACATCCTCCACCTACGCTCAACACACCTCCAAACCATACCCCTCCAATTAGTGTAGCCCTGTATGAGTGGATGAATCCACTGGCAAGGTGGAGGCACCCACCATCAAGTGCTTTTCCCCACACCCACCTGTGATCATTGCTGTAGTGGAGAGAAAACCTTGAACACATGAGTCTTTGGGGACCAATCCAGATACAAAGTCTAGCTGTTTCTCTTTGGTGGGTCCAACGTGAACTAAGAGGGTCTGGGGTACAAGGGGCTATTTCCTTGAAAGGTGTTCCTGTAGGGGACCTCCTGTGCATAGAGGGTCCTCAGGGAGGAATCAGTGGGGAGTCTTTGGTGCAACAGTAGCTGGATTCGGGGGCTCTCAGGTCTGTGTGTGAGACCTGAGCTGGCAGAGGCTCTCAGTTGTGGGGGATGTTGGGTAGTGTATTCCTTGAGTGTCACCTACCACGCCTCTGCCCCTGCCTCTCCAGAGCTGAGGATCCCTGCTGATGGGAAAGTATATTACGACCTGGATGGAGGAGTGGATTATGACTTTCTTCTTCGGGAAACAGCTGCCAGCAAGTCGCTGAAGGTCAAACCAAAGGAGGTAAACAGCCACCTTCTTCACTCTTTACTCCTGGTGCCACTCCACATCCTCCAAGGGGACAAGAACCTCAGGTTCTGGATGGATGTTGTAGAATGCCCACAGAGCCAATGCCAGGCTGGGTGGGGTGCAGTTGCTGGGCTTTGCTGATGTTGTCATCCCCCACAGTTCTTGGAGCCTTCTGTGGCAGTGGCATCCAGGATCCCAGCAGCTGTGAGCAGCAGCTCTGCGGTGGCTGCAGGACCATTGCCCCAGGCCACCCAAAGCAATGAGTGGT